>NW_017306292.1:1067450-1068731 GCF_000935625.1 Nanorana parkeri | reverse complement strand
CTTGCCTGTCCCCCCTCTTTCCTGTCCTGCTAGGCCTGTGCTTGGATTAAGGGTTTGGTTAGGAATTTTAGGGGGAACCTCACATTTTTTCTGCTTCATTTTTTGTGGTGGGATTCCGACTTAAAATTCCTACCAGACCTAAAGGGCCTGGTATGACTTTGGGGAGGGAACCCTATGCATTTTTTTTTAAATTGGGGTCCCTCCTAACTTTCCTACCAGACCTAAAGGGTCTTTCATGCTGCTTTTTCCTGCTGCGCTTAGTGGCACGCTCAGTGTGTTATCCTGCAGTGAATGGGCTAGTAGCTGCATGGTATTGCTAATTCAGCAGAAAAGTACTATTGGATTTACCAGTTTAAAATGTAACTTTTTGTAAATCACAACAGTTTTAACCTCTTGCCGTCCGCCCGTTAAGAAAAAACTAACTTATACAACAAGCTATTTTGTTAGTTTGCTAAAAATGATTACCTGTCTTTTTTGCAGCAAAACACTTGAGACATTGAGGTGTTATGTACTGCATTGTAGAATTCATAAGAATGAACCCCATTGTTTTTTCAAATGTGTTGGCACTGACTGCAAGCTGACATTTTGTACTTATGCAGCTTTTAAAGCTAATTTCTATCGCATTCACAATGTGCCTGAACTGAACCCTCTGTTACTGCTACAGCCTTTGTTATAGAGTTTAAATGTGCCATTGGGATGGGTCAGCACCAATTTCACACAATATAAGAACTTATATCCCACTTAAAAGAGCATATAGTGGAGGGGCGATCTGTGACATGTCCAATAACCGGTTGTAAAAATACGTTCACTGTGAAATCATCATCTTTAGCTCTGCCCATTTGTTTATTTTTTGTCAGCACCTGCGGGTGCGGGCGGCAGGCTTTTTAATATTTCGGTGAGTCGGTTGTTGTTGGCAACGCTGTGATTGTTGTGGATTACTTTGTTGGATCTTTTTTTTTTGTAACTTTTCTTTTTTTTTTTTCATTTATAGGAATTTTCAAAAACCTTTGTTGTGTTTTATTGTTTTTAATTAGGGACTTTTTCAAAAGTCTGGTGTATTTATTTACATTTTTATTTAACCCTTTACAAGTCCCCCTTACTCATTCACAAGGGGGGCAGTATCTGAGTGCCCCTTTATTAAAGGGGTCTCCCAATGCAAATAAGCCCCCCTGCCCACAAACCCCCACAACCAATGCCCCAGGGCTTGTAGGGAAGAGTACTTTGTCCCCATCGGCACAGGGACAAGGTGCTTTTCCAGGGGTGACCCTGGAAAAGCACCCT
>NW_017306292.1:1067139-1067434 GCF_000935625.1 Nanorana parkeri | reverse complement strand
CCAATGTTGAGTGCATGTGGCCTGGTAGGGTGCGGGGGGGGGGGGGGGGGCGCTTGCTTGTCCCCCCTCTTTCCTGTCCTGCTAGGCCTGTGCTTGGATTAAGGGTTTGGTTAGGAATTTTAGGGGGAACCTCACATTTTTTCTGCTTCATTTTTTGTGGTGGGATTCCGACTTAAAATTCCTACCAGACCTAAAGGGCCTGGTATGACTTTGGGGAGGGAACCCTATGCATTTTTTTTTAAATTGGGGTCCCTCCTAACTTTCCTACCAGACCTAAAGGGTCTGGTATGGCTTG
>NW_017306292.1:960579-1067117 GCF_000935625.1 Nanorana parkeri | reverse complement strand
ATGCCACATGCTGCTTTTTCCTGCTGCGCTTAGTGGCACGCTCAGTGTGTTATCCTGCAGTGAATGGGCTAGTAGCTGCATGGTATTGCTAATTCAGCAGAAAAGTACTATTGGATTTACCAGTTTAAAATGTAACTTTTTGTAAATCACAACTATGGGAAGGGGGTTTAACACCGCGGATGTCAACTGGTTAAACAGTAAAAATACGCAGTGTAAAACTGTTGTGAACTGTAAAGTTGTATTTTTTACATAATTTTTCTGGCAACCGCAAGTGCTATTTTTACTTTGGAAAAACAGAAAAAAGATGTAGGATTTACAGGTTTAAAATGTATTTTTTAAACTTTAAAATGTAAAGTTGTTTCTAGTTTCACTGTATTTTCTTACAGAATTATTTTGGCAACCACAGCTGCCAGATTTTTTCTGTGAAAACAACGGGATTTGGCAGAAAAAAAGCAATTATACAATTTATACAATTTTATTGAACTTTTTCTTGCATCTCTATTGAATTGAGCAGCTGCCATATTTGTTGGATTTGGTGCAGACACACAATGGAAGTCTTCAGCTGCCTTGTAAGGCTCAGTTCACACCAAGGCGTTGCGGGAACGCGTGACAAAAGAGCAAACATTTGCATTTTGTCACGCATTCGCAAAACGTGCACATGCAAAATGCACTTGCATTGCCATTACTAGTTAATGGCACCCCAAACGTGGCCGCAAGTATCGCACAAAAAAAGTAAATTTTTGCTGCGTTTGCCGTACCTATATGATCCCATTGAAATCAATGTGGACGTGCAGCAAATGAGGCACACATGCAGAGATGTGCAAAAGCCTTAAGGCCTTGTGGACAGGGCTGCCTTCAGGTGAGGCCTCTCTCTGTTTGTGCATCGCTATGTCCCATAATAGGGAAACTCAGCTAATGTAGAGTTAGGCACCACACTTATCAGAGGAGTCTTGGTGGAGCAATGTGGCTTCTCTCTGCCTCCCCCTCCCTCTCTCTCTCTCTCTCTCTCTCTCTCCTGGATTCCTTGCTGTTTGATGTAATGCAATCTCCATTTCTCAAGACTACATATCCCATCATGCATTGCTTCAAGCAAGCAATTATAATGTTACAAGCCTGATGTATATGTGTATTAAGGTGTTTGTCACTATTTATTTTTGCGGTCAGCCCAGGAATGGGTGTATGTACTGCATTGCCCATTTCTGAGTTTTGGATGGAGTAGGGAAGGGTTTAAACCCGTGTCAATCTACTTTTTGCTTTCCTTGTCCCATTGCCTCCGCTTCATAACTTGTCTCTGAGGTACAATAGTAAGTGATAGAAAATCTCTACAAAATGAGGGGATTTCCCTTTAGATAATTATCATCAGGACAGGTGTCCCCTGAATCTGGAGAGAGTGAATCTCCCCAGCAGGGACATAGACTGCAATAAGAACCCGACAGAGATTCCAGTGCTTCTCTTCTCCATCCCAAATGTAAAAAAAAATAAAAATGTTTTGGCTTTACATACACTTTAATGGAAACTTAAACTCTGCCATCGCTGACCTCTTCTCTGAAAATGCTGTTTGCTTGGCTGCCATTCTGAATCATTGGCTTCTCTTCTTTCAGTCATAGACTGGGGACAAGTATGCACATTAGGAGATCTGCCTTCACTTGATGCATCCTCATCGCAGATCAGCACTTCAGAAATAATAAAAGTGCAAAGCAAGCAGGAAATGTGCATTTTCAGACAGAAGTCAGCAATGGAAGCATATATATTTTATTCTTTCATAATGGGCTTACTTTAAACTGTTACATCAAGCCTCTACAGCTTGGGCCTTTGGCTCAGGTAGCTGCATGGCAATGGTTTTGGGGTTTTATAAGGTATGGGTGTCTGTAGTGTTTTATTGACTGCATGGGGGAGGATGTCTGTAGCACAGAGTACCACATTACCCCTCCCAATTCAGCCACCATAATGCCACAACTTCTTATCCCCCACTGTTGCAGCCTGCCTGGGAAGGGAGAGTTCTCTGCAACACTCTGTTGGCTCTATGACAGAGGTTCCCAACATGGGGTACGTATACCCCCAGGGGTATAATTCAAGGGGTACGCAAAAAACAAAAACAAATCAGTGGCAGCAGCATACCTGTGAATGTCTGTGTCACCTGGTCACTAAACGGCACTAGTCAGCAGCAGCGCAGAATGGCAAGCAGGAGGAGCAGAGTAATCTGGTTACCCTTCTGCTTCCACCCTCCATCAGTAGTCATAGCATGCTACCACACCGCGCACTCTGCAGGTGCCCACTTCCTGCTATGTGGGTTATTTTACACTACAATTACCCTCTTCCACTTCCTGCTATGTGGGTTATTTTACACTACAATTACCCTCTTCCACTTCCTGCTATGTGGGTTATTTTACACTACAATTACCCTCTTCCACTTCCTGCTATGTGGGTTATTTTACACTACAATTACCCTCTTCCACTTCCTGCTATGTGGGTTATTTTACACTACAATTACCCTCTTCCACTTCCTGCTATGTGGGTTATTATACACTACAATTACCCTCTTCCACTTCCTGCTAGAACTCCGTAATACATTCACACCAGAATTGACACAGGTGGCATGTGTTTACCCTGCGTGGTGATAGAGTTGGGTAGGGAGGCAATTGAATGGTAACGTTCCCCCTTTCCTGGAAAGCCTCACTCTGCAGCTGCAGCCACAAGGTTCTTCAGGGGGCCCCCTGACTTGTGGGCTCCTTCTGTTATATTTACCTCTTCTGGTTATTTGTTATTTTCACAGGCCTGTTAGCCATTGTTTTCTGTTGCCGACCCCGCTGTATAACTGGTTTTGAACACCCAGTTCCTAAAGAATGTAACTCCCTGTGTCCTGTGATGTACGATCAAAATACAGTTAATTCCCGTTATCCGGCATCCACAGGGATTGCTAGATTCCAGATAAATTTTGTTTCTGGTTGCTTGAGAGCTACTATTAAAAATAGGTTTAACTAATGCTATGCCCCATACTATACCACATCATAACATAAACTCTGTTTTGAATTTATATTATTATTATTATTAAAATAAAGTAATAAACAGCAAATTAAGACAAACAGACACACTCAGTATTAGTGCTGTAATACAGTATAGTATAGCAGGGCTCAAGTGGAAATTTGGGTCTCCAAGTACCGGTCCGCAGGCCACCTGACATGTCAGGCACACGGTCTCAGACCTCGTACTGCCGGAAACACTTTTGTTCCTCCGTATGCCGTACGTCCTTGGTAGGGAAAGGGTTAAAAATGGTATTTTCTCAAGAAATAAAACTGTAATTTTACCACTATACCAAACACTGGTTTGGTCTCATCTTGCGTATGCAGTTCAGTTTTGGTCACCAATCCTCAGAAAAGATGTCCTTGAAGGAGTATGGACAATCACAATGACACACACATACAGTTGTGTGAAAAATTGTTGGCCCCCTTCCTGATTTTTCATTGGTTTGCACGTTTGTCACACTTTAATGTTTCAGATCATCAAACAAATTGAAACATTAGTCAAAGATAACACAAGTAAACACAACATGCTGTTTTTAAAGGATGGTTTTTATTATTAAGGGAAAACAAAATCCAAACCCCCATGGCCCTGTGTGAAAAAGTGTTTGCCCCCTAAACCTAATAACTGGTTGGGCCACCCTTAGCAGCAAGAACTGCAATCAAGCGTTTGCGATAACTTGCAATGAGTCTGTTACAGCGCTGTGCAGGAATTTTGGTCCACTCATCTTTGCAGAATTGTTGTAATTCAGCCACATTGGAAGGTTTTTGAGCATGAACCGCCTTTTTAAGGTCATGCCACAGCATCTCAATAGGATTCAGGCCAGGACATTGACTAGGCCACTCCAAAGTCTTCATTTTGTTTTTCTTCAGCCATTCAGAGGTGGACTTGCTGGTGTGTTTGGAATCATTGTCCTGCTGCAGAACCCAAGTTCGCTTCAGCTTGAGGTCACGAACAGATGGCTGCACATTATCCTTCAGGATTTTTTGGTAGACAGCAGAAATCATGGTTCCATTTATCACAGCAAGTCTTCCAGGCCCTGAAGCAGCAAAACAGCCCCAGACCAACACACTACCACCACCATATTTTACTGTTGATATGATGTTCTTTTTCTGAAATGCGGTGTTAAGGTGCCCATACACCTTACGACCATCGCAAGACTTTTGTCTTGCGATGGTCCTAAGCTTATTAAAAGCTCGTAGATCTGCCCATCTTGGACAGGCAAATTGTACTTGCGATCATCGAAAGCCCGCTTAGGGACGGGCTTCTGATGACAGCAGTGAGGGGCGGGCTTTCGATCACTGCAAACGGGCAGTGTGCGTGTGCGCACACCGGCCCGTTCGTCAGGTGTCGAACAAGCAGGCCACTAACCCACCGAGAATCGTACGATTCTCGGCGGGTTTTCAAGCCTGCTTGTTCGACGGAAGACGTGCGACCGTACAGCAGAAATGGTCGCATGCCTTCCATACACTGTACGATTATCGTATGATCGCGGGATTTCCCGCGATTCTCGTACGAGAATCGTACAGTGTATGGGCACCTTTACTCTTACGCCAGACATACACCTTCCAAAAAGTTCAACTTTTGTCTCGTCAGTCCACAGAGTATTTTCCCAAAAGTCTTGGGGATCATCAAGATGTTTTCAGGCATAACGGAGACAAGCTTTTATGTTCTTTTTGCTCAGCAGCGGTTTTCGTCTTGAAACTCTGCCATGCAGGCCATTTTTGCCCAGTCTCTTTCTTATGGTGGAGTCATGAACATTGACCTGAACTGAGGCAAGTGAGACCTGCAGTTCTTTGGATGCTGTTGTGGGGTCTTTTGTGACCTCTTGGATGAGTCGTCGCTGCGCTCTTGGGGTAATTTTGGTTGGCCGCCCACTCCTGGGAAGGTTCACCACTGTTCCATGTTTTCGACATTTGTGGATAATGGCTCTCACTGTGGTTCGCTGGAGTTTCAGAAATGGCTTTATAACCTTTTCCAGACTGATAGATGTCAATTACTTTCTTTCTCATTTGTTCCTGGATTTCTTTGGATGTCGGCATGATGTGTAGCTTTTGTGGATCTTTTGGTCTACTTCACTTTGTCAGTCAAGTCTTATTTAAGTCATTTCTTGATTGTGAACAGGTGTGGCAGTAATCAGGCCTGGGTGTGGCTAGAGAAATTGAACCAGATGTGTGATAAAGCAGAGTTCAGTTATGTTTTAACAGGGGGGAGGCAAACACTTTTTCACACAAGGACATGTGGGTTTGGATTTTGTTTTCCCTAATAATAAAAACCTTCCTTTAAAAACTGCATGTTGTGTTTACTTGTGTTATCTTTGATTAATATTTAAATTTGTTTGATGATCTGAAACATTGAAGTGTGACAAACACATTATGTAACTAAGATGAACTCCAGGATGTATTCAAATGAACCCTTGCAGTGGGGCTACTCCTGCACTGGAAGAGTTACCTGCTCATTTTGGTCTGGGAGTGAAAAAGAAGTTACACTCACCTGTTCCTCGGTCCTGCGGCAGTGGAACTGTGGAACCGTGGTGCGCGGTGTAAAGGTGCCCATACACCTTACGATTATTGTACGATAATCGTATGCGATCGCGTTTTCGTCCGATAATCGCAAGGTTGATGGGCAGTGTACAATAGCATTCTTACCTTAACAACTTTTCATCCTAAAATATTGGAATGATACAGATATTCTAAGCAATCATGGAGTGGTTGGCTGAAATATAAATGATTACTTATCAAGAAAATTTGTTTAAACCCAAAAGTGAAAAACAACTTTTCATGTTACTAATATCTATATTCCATGGTTCAGTGTTTTGGTTATGTTCCTTATTTATAAAGGGCAAGGCGGGAAAACATCAGGCAGATTGCCGCATACAAATATGTCCACAGTTAGCCGAATAACAGAAAAGTGGCAAAAGGAGCAAACAGTAATGCGTAACAGTAATGCGTATCCAGTTATCCAGTCTGATCTGATATTGCTGCCCAATACTTTACATTTTTCAACGTTTTACCCAGGGATGCACCAATACCGTTTTTTCAGTATCAAGTACGAGTACTGATAAATTTTTTTCGGTACTCGCCGATACCGGAAATCCCATTAAGGAAGCCCATTAATGACTCATCGCTCAGCTTCCCGATTAGCCAGGAAGCTGTCTTCATGCTCCCTCGTCAGCAGGTGACTAGGAAGCATGGAGTCGGCTTTCTGGCCAATCAAGAGGTTGGAGGGGGCAGGTAATGACTCTCCGTCTGGCTTCCTGATTGGCCAGCTTCCCGACCAATCAGGAAGCTGGGAGGCAAGTCATTACACAGTGCCGGGCTTCCTGATTGGCTGGGAACCAGCTCCATGCTATCTCGTCACCAGGTGATGAGGATGCATGGAGCCGGCTTTCTGGCCAATCGAAGCCGGGGAGCGGGTAATGACTCGCCGCCCGACTTCCTGATTGGCCAGCTTCCCGACCAATCAGGAAGCCGGGCGGGGAGTCATTACACGCAGCCCGGCTTCCTGATTGAACGTGAAACCGCCTCCTGGCACCCTTGTCACCAAATGACGAGTGAGCCTGGAGCCGACTTCCCGACCAATCAGGAAGCTGGGGGCGAGTCAATACCCGCTCCCCAGCTTCCTGATTGGCTGGGAAGCCAGCTCCATGCTCCATGTTAGAAATGAGATAACATTTAAAAGAATGTTGTAGAGAATGAGCATATAAATGTAACTATTGCTATCCCCATAGTATCATTGGTTACAATTATCTGCTCATTCCGTCCAGCAGTCTCTTGAATTGTAACATTATATCTCCTTACTAATGTATTTATTTTCACTGATCCTCAGCTCCATCCAGTGGCCATAATGCAGTATTTTCCCATTCACTCTTTTCTGTATAAATATACATTTTGAAGATCATTCGGCCACAAGAGAAATCACACTAAGATCACTTATTTTTTACCCCATTCTGGTTAACTTGCACAGAAAAAATGTATGTGCAGTTTTGCTGGACGAATTAGTTATGCATTTTTTTAAAACAGGCTTGTATGATTTTAGCAATGTAGTGTAACCCATGAGTCTATTTTCTATATACTTGTATCGCCTCTGTTGTGCAGCAGATGGCACTAGCAGCCTTTTACAGACAGGGTCACTTTCCATTCTTTCCATAGAAGAAGAAGGGAAGAGGGAAGGAGGGGCTGGGAATTATTTCCTGAGTTGAGAGCTGTGAGCTGGAATTAGCTTCCGGCTGCTGAGGCTGGTGCTTCTTGTGTGGGGGAGAATGTGAACAGGCTATCAGGCAGCCAGCACTGGATGGAGCACTGACAGCAGCACAGACACACAAGTAAGTGAGCTGGGATTGCCTTGAAGTGTTAATGCCAGAGAGCAGAAACTGGGATTCCTGGGCAGTGTGGAAAAGTCTTTTTTGCTTTGGATTCAGCAGACTTGTCAGAGATAAGGACTCAGGCTATGGAATGCAGCAGCTAGCAGTGAGGGTCTGGGTAAGCGCAGTACACTGTATTAGTAATGTTGTGTCGCCTGGCTGAAAGTCATACTGTTGTGTGCTTTATTTCACTCCTTTTCTGTTGCATTGTCACCAACTCTTCTGTATGGTCCCAGCTCTGTCTTGGGAGCAGATTCTGTATTTACTGTAACAGAATTGGTTATGGATTGTATGCTACTGCAGGCATCAAGTTTCTCTGGCACTTTGCGTTCAAGCTGCTTCGTTCATTGCTAATTCACTTAGATGTGAATGTGTGGATCAGAATGCGTGACATGTTATGCTGAGTGACATTCAATGTATTTAGTCCGTTTGTTAGCTTTATAAAGGGTGCCTGCAGTGATACTGGTGTGCATTACTCTATTAGCAGCACACAAATGTGTCATTCTCTGTATGCAGGCCATATAGGAATTGTATAGCAGGTACCTGCAGTGTTGGTGGTATACGTTGCTTGCATAGTGGCACATATACTGTATGTGTCAGCATTGTAGAGATCTGTGACAGGCACTGATCCATTCTCAATGTCATTCTCTGTATGCAGGCCATATAGGAATTGTATAGCAGGTACCTGCAGTGTTGGTGGTATACGTTGCTTGCATAGTGGCACATATACTGTATGTGTCAGCATTGTAGAGATCTGTGACAGGCACTGATCCATTCTCAATGTCATTCTCTGTATGCAGGCCATATAGGAATTGTATAGCAGGTACCTGCATTGTTGGTGGTATACATTGCTTGCATAGTGGCACACGTGTGAGCATTGTAGAGATCTGTGACAGGCACTGATCCATTCTCAGTGTCATTCTCTGGATTCAGGCCATATAGGATCTGTATAGCACATACCTGCAGTGAGAGTGGTATACGTTACTTGCATAGTGGCACATATATGTGTGAGCATTATAGAGATTTATGACGGGCACTGATCCATACTCAGTGTCATTCTCTGGATTCAGGCCATATAGGATCTGTATAGCACATACCTGCAGTGAGAGTGGTATACGTTGCTTGCATAGTGGCACACATATGTGTGAGCATTATAGAGATCTATGACAGACAATGATCCATTCTCTGTACCATACTGTTCAGCCGGCTCCTCTTACATTTCCCTGTCTGGCTGCTGAAGCCGTCTTTACAAGTAGCTGAATCTACACTGGCAGGAATGTATGGCCCCAGGGCTGGGAGAATGAAAGCAATAAGCAATTTCTTAAGAGGAGCCTGCGTGCTTTAAACATCTAAAAGAGCATCTCATGTGAACACCTTTCATGTAGAGATGTGAAAAGGAAAATTAAGCCTTGTGTTCGAAGCTTTGTATTATCAGAGTTCAGTTGATAAAGAGAAATTCATCAGTGCAATGAAACATATGTCTGGAATGTCCTTGATAGGTGACATCTATGGATAGGTGATGTCATAATAGCTCGAAACAAATCCTGATTGAGAAGGAGGGTGGGGATTGAACGTGGAATGAGGCTTTGCATTGATTAAACGTTCCAATTTTACCAGGATCTATGTTTAGTTATTATCGCTGGATTCATTATATGAAATATCTCTGAACCGGTTGCTTGCTGAATATATTTTGCAGGGTGAGCCTTTTATGTTTCGTTTATCTACATCCCGATGCTGAATTAATGTTTCAGAGGTTCATAGAGGAAAGGTGGAATCATTGATCCAGAAATGTAACAGGTTACCATGTAGCAGCAGACATGGTGAGTGTCCCCCGCCTGGGAGCCCACACTACGCTCCAGCTGCTACTGCAAACACACTATGTGATCGAGAGGCCTACAGAAAGCCGGGCTCACATAGGCTGCTTCACTGGTACACACATTTACTGATGACACTTGTGTCTGGTTGGGCTGGCTTTCCTGTTTCTGCGGGGACAGAGCAAAGACCTTCATAATCACTTTATTAAATGAGTTGGCTTTATGGAGAGCATATAAAAGGTCCATCATGCCAATAAAGAGGATGTTGAAATGGATTCCCTTAAACATATTTAGAATGAGATACATTCAAAGCATGTTATTAATATATAAGAATTATTTGTAAGCAAGAAACTTTGTATATAGCAAAGCAACATTCACCATCTCCTTCTTTGTGCTTTGTTAGAAATCTGCTTCTTAATTGTTTTTCCTTTTGAGGACATATTGGTTGGATATAGCCAGTTGCTTAAGTGGGCTACATACGCAGCAGTAGAGAACCTGATATCACTAGTAGTTTACATGACTTAGTAAAAGTATGGTAATGTGCAAAAATGATTATCGCTATCTCCATGAAGATAAGCTCATTGAGTGTGGGGGAGGTAAGTGTAAAAGCTGTAAATTACACTTAACCTACGCAGATGCAATTCTGAGATCTACTGCAAGTTTTGGTTCCTCCCTTTTTCTCTATTCTGGCATGCTTCTGCTCCATGTGTGCCACTCTGCAATATTTAGGCTGTTAGGAAATCCCCATAGAATCCTATGTACTCAACTACTTCAATATATGGGCAGAACAGATATCGAAAAATGTGGGCTGCCACTGCTGATCTGCTATGCCGCTATATTCATAACTACTTGGTGAGTTGCTGATCGGAAACAGGCATAAATATATCAGATTGCAGTATGTCTGACGTGCACATTCTTGTTCTGGGTAAGTGACTCACCAGTGAAACAAAGGTAAAGATGACATCCCTGGAGCATCCACCTTCAAAAACAAGTCAGCAGTGCCACCCCCATATTTCAGTACTGTGTGATTCCCTATTTTCTTACCATATTGAAGTATAAATAAAGAAGCCCTGTGCAGATTCCTCCTAATCATTCTGCTTCACAGAGTACTAGTTGCCTGAATGTCTCCGTGTCCGAATGTTCTGTGTCACTGACCAGAAGGAAAGATCAGCACTGGCCGCCTTCATATTCTATCAGTACAAATGTCTTTGAAATTGTTTGTTATGCTGGACTGCTCATCATGTGGTAGTAACGTCATTAGTATTTTGAGCTAATCAGGAGCTTGCATTGCCTTGAGATTAGGTCCATCTTAAATACATCAATTAGTAGGAATGAATAGCATCCATGTCAGTATTTGCTGGATAAATCAACTGACAATTAGATCCTTGAAAGCTCTTTTTTTCCCGTTGACTTTTCTTTTCTTGTCAGTGGAGCATCCTTCACACTGTTAAAGTGTATCTATAGCCCAATTTTTCTTTTTCGTTTTAAATAGACTTGAGAAAAGGTTAGGACCCCTCAATGTTATCCAGGGCTCAGTTACAGAGATTTCCCTTCACTCTCTGTTCTGTGTACAATGGTTTACCAGACAGGAAGTGAGGGGAAATCTGCAATAGGGAAGCAGACAACAATAAAAAGCCAACAGGGGTTCTAGCATTCCCCAACTTAAAAAAATGTGTTTTTAATGTTGTCTGTGTTGCTGTTAGAGAGATTTCCCTTTTCTTCCTGTTCCGGGGACAACCTTTTTACCAGACAGGAAGTGAAGTTATCTCACCAACGGAGTTGGCAGTAAAATCTAACAGAAGTTCTAGTCCTTCCCCACTCTATCCAAATAAACATCTTTTGGCTATAGATACACCTTAACTTAGGTACTGAGCTTACCTTTGCACTTACCATGAAAACCCAGCCATTCAATGTTTGATGTCTTTAGAAGGGGAGGGCAAATCAAAGTATAATCCTGCAGAAAGACAGAATCCAATTCAGGAACTATTGGGTACTCTTAAGGAATCATGTCATGTGGTTCAAACCTCTACATATTTTGTAGGTAACATTTAGCAGACATTCTGTCACAAAACAATTTATGATGGAGATTATGTATTATTTGTCTTTTACAGATGTGTACAAGTGTGTTGGTACCCTTCAATAAACCAACATTTTTTTTTCTGGAATAACTTTATAATGGCAGAAGTAATTGGGACCTATCAATTAAAGAAATAAAAATGGCATGGGCAAAAATGATGGGACCCTTAAACTATTTATTTTGTTGCAATCTCTGCAAACAATCCCCCATGATTCACAGTAGGGACTGACTTCTTTTATTTGAACACTTAATTTTTTCATCAGTGAACATAGAGCCGAGGTGACGTGCCAAAAAGCTCCTCTTTTTTCTCATCTGTCCAAAGACATTCTCCCAGAAACATTACAGCGGTGTGTTTGTTTTCTTTCAATTGTGGAGTCTTCCTTTGAGCCCATTGTTGCGCAAAAAGACAGTTTGTGCGATCAGACACTGATATACCTTGATCTTGAGGTTCAACTTGTATCTCTTGGCTCCTTATGTACCATTCCCACTGTTCTTTTGTTCAATCAGGGGACAATTTTCCTCTTGCAGTTACATCCAGGGAGGTTGGCTACACTTCCATGGACTTAATTATCTTGATAACATTTGCAACTGTAGTTAAAAGAACATCAAGCTGCTTGGATATCGTCTCATAACCATTACTGTTGACATGTTGGTCTGTATTTTTCTTTCTGATCTAAGACAAGACTCTCTTTTGCTTTCTCTGGTCCATGTTCAGTGTGGTGCACACAATGATACCAAACGGGCAGCGTGAGTGTTTTTCTTCATTTGAATAGGCTGACTGATTCCTTACAATGTGCGATACTAGTTACAGAAAACAAATGTAGTTCATTTGTGAAATATCACTATGATCCAATTATTTAAAATCTTTTCTAAGGGTACCAGCACATTTCTCCAGACTATTTTAGGATATCTGTGTAGAAAAAGCAATAATGTATCGCTTTTCACAGTATCTTTGTTTCACTTCATGATATACCAAAGGCATGGCATGGGAAGGGTATACATGAGACAATTGCTATTAATTTTATCACATTTCAGGAAGAATGAAGCATTGTTTCATTTACAAAGGTTTTATTTAAGTTTTCCAAAAGTGAATAAGTACAAGTTACAAAGGAGGCTTCGCTGATAGCAAGCAGGCTGTGATCGCGTGATCCAGGTAATAAACAAGCAAAACAAATGGCAAACGCACTCATCAATTTGTTACCAGCTTTACAGCAAGGTGCACATGGAAGGGCTTAAAGGAGAACTTGAGGTGAGTGCTTTTCACTCAGCTCATAGTTCTAGCCGACCTGTGACAATGAGACTGTCACAGGTCGGCTCAGTAGATCGGGAAGTGAGCGAACACATACCGGCGTTCGCTCACTTCTCCATCCTGTCACAGCTCTCTGCCGTGACAGGGGAGTGGCTGGATTCCCCCCTCCCCGCTCCGATCCTCCAGCGCTGACTGGCGGAACAGACGAGGGAGGGGGCGGGTGCAGCTGGCTCTGCCTCTAGATAGGCAGAGCCAGCTATCACTCACGCAGCTGGGCGGATCCAGACATAATTGTCGGGATCCGCTTCAGCTGCGGCGTCTCAGTATACCGCGAGCTGTAGTTGCGGTTTACTGAGCTTAGGGTGACGGGAGGACGCTAGTTTGTGTCCTCCCGTTACCCTAAGGAGAACTATGGGGAAAAGCCCTAACCCCATAGTTCTCCTTTAATACAGTACAACAGCAAAAAGTTTCCCAGCACACTCACCAGCCAGCATGCAAAAAAACTTGTCTCACCGCTGAGGTTAAAAACAGAGGTTTAGATACACGTCTTCTGCAGAAAATGTGAAAGCCGCGCCAAGGCATCTCTATATAGTGCGGTCCTAACTTTAAACTATGAGAGTCTCCATCTTGGAGCACATGTGGCAAAAGAGCAATAAACAACAAAAAAAAGGGAACATAACATCTCAACCGAAGAACATATGGTGTCATCCAATAGGGAAAGACAGTGCAAGAGCCAGATTAATGTGGATAAACATCTATCACAGATGGAATATAAGCATATGTTCACGGCTCCTGGACTGTACAATCCAACCATATCAAAGTGAAGCATTGTTTCAATGAGCTGTAAGGGTACCAAGAAATGTGTCCACAGCTGTAGCTGTGTTCCATTTAAATGTCATATCAATCTATCATTATAAAGTTAGAGAGTAGAGATGGGCCTGTGCTTGGTGTGAACACAGTTCACCTGAGTTTGTTCAAGCCCACTCAAAACTGTGACCGCCACTCCGCCCTCCCGGCCCAATCAGTGGCGGTAGGAGGTATGTGTGACATACAGCTGAGCAGTGGGGTATGCCCTACCAGAGGTGGTGACAGCAATTTGGCCGGGAGGGGGGAATGCCAGTCACAGTTTTGAGCAGGCTTGGGAGAACTCAAGCAAACTGGGTTCACACCAAGTGCATGCTCATCTCTGTTAGAAAGTTTCACAGTAACCATGTACTGTATTTCGTACCTTACTAGGTGGGTCATGTTGGAGTGTCTGAGCAACAAAATCACTGGAATTGTTATGATCTGGCCCTGTTTACTTCAGTTTAGTGTTTGAAAGCTAGAATTCCGGAGTTTTTTAACTGATACATAATCCTTAAATTTGAAAATGATACCCTTTCAGTAGTGGTCATGTCTGTGTACAAGCTGTGAGAGATACGGACTGAGATGCACCTTGCAGTGTCTTCAAAACACAATAGATTGCATTATGATTATCTGTCGAAAAGCCCCATATAAAGGAACAAATGGAGCAATGATGGACACAGAGCAAACATCTTTCATATGCCATCACCCTAAATGGGACAGGTTCTTGTTGATGTGCACCTTGTGGATCTGTAATTATTTAAGTGGAAGTGCCGGCACATATTAAAAAAACACCATTTCATCGAATGATGGATTCATTAAGCAATCCAGTCAGAGTTGTTCCCCTCTCTGTTTGGAGATGTGTAGGTTTAATGCTTTCTTACTTTTTGCCTTTGAAATCCCTCTTAATGTATTACACTTCTTTTTCAGGACATATTGCAGTTTGATTTGCAAACTTAGATACACATATTTTATTTCATAGGTTTTAATAAAAAGAAAGAATTAGAAATTACAATAAGATTTAGAATAAGAAAGAACATTGAAAGATTATTGCAGCGATTATATTTTAACATTGAAGATGGCTATTATGCATTTATTATTCACAAGAAAAATATTTTTACAGCATTTGTTTTCCTATTCATAAAGCTGCCCTGGACTATAATGCTTACTCATTTCAGTATTTGTAGATAACGTCACAAATGTATAAAGACTTTCTGCTGTTGGTTTTTGCCAACATATCTGTATGTTACACATGTAAAGCAGACATAATGTATTGCTTTCAATGGAGGAAAGCTGGGAAAGAACTTTCCTCAATATGGCATAATTGTTTTTTTCCCCTGATTTAGCTGACTTTTTTGCTGTTTTTCATACATTTAGTGGCTTTTAACTGTTTTTGTAATTCGCTTTGCTTCAACTTTACAACCTTCCATATCAAACTTTTACAACTTGGCGAACACCCTAATGGTGAAATAAGGTGACATGCAGAGAAACTGGATGCAGTTATTTCACTTGTCTTTGTTAGCAGGCCCCTTATTCCACAGTCAGTGCTAAAGTTAATATCCGGACATATTTCCTGTAAAATGTACGACCTAGATTTTTCTACAACGTGGCAAAAGCGAATGAGCATTTCTTTCCATCTTGGATAATTATTTGATTCCAGCAGGATAATATTAGGATGATTAAATCCAGTTGTCTCGCCGGCAGAATCAGAGTGCTAAAGAATCTACATGTGCAGTTGCTAAGTACCGTCAGTGTTAAAAGTATCTGTCTTTGTGTCAACGGTATTGTATTTGAGGTTATTGCTAACACATGTATGTGGTAACTACAAGGTATCTGCTGTTTTCTAGAAAGTCTACACTGTGTGCACCTTTTGATTCTGTTTCTTGTTTAAAATGTTATGAAAGAACTAACATTTACACAATTGTTAAATGTTATGAGGGTACGCGGCTGTACGCTCACCCGAACTGCACATCTGTGCGGGTGTCCGTTCTCATATGCAGACAGGATGGATCCTGTCTGTGTCCGAGCACAGACACCCGCACCCGTACGGATGTTGCAGTTTGGATGAGCGTACAGCCGTGTACTCCCCTAGAGAAGAACAGGCTTCTGCGTACAATCACACGTAGCACCTGTCCTTCCCGGGAGCGCCCCGATATGGCTGTGCACGCCGCACGGATCTGTACGGGCCGGCTCTTATCAGCGTGAATGAGGCTTTAGCGAAAATTTTAAGGCACCCCTGACAAAGCCAAAGGGCACCCTGGTTGGGAAAGGCTGGTATGGTCAGTCAGTTGTGTGCTATCATATTCTTATGGGTTTACGTGGACACTGTAAAAACAAAAGACGTTTTTACCCTCTTCTGCAATGTCGGTAAGCTAATTAGTAAATCTAAACTAGCCCCAGCAAGTGAAATAAGTGAGACCTGTACTCTACATGTGCAGGTTATAATGGTAACATCACGGTGTCATCATTTCTAACCCACATTTATTGATGTGTTCTGTTAGAAAGGATAATACAGCATCACCAGTATAAACACTACGTACTGCGTTCATTCAATAAGTGTAAGATTTGACAGGTGTGTACAACAAGAAGTAAGAGCGAGCTCTATGGAAGAAATGCAATGTACATCTGAAGTGGTACCCAGCAGGGAGCGGTGTTTAATGTAAATAATCGCGGGTCTCCTGTGTGGTCCTATTCATCAAGTTTACTTTTTGTCTGTCTACTGTCATTGTTAGAGCAGCACACAATGGGTTTCATTGCACTGTAGCACAACCGTCTGTCATTCCTGAAAATTCCAACTATAGGTTACTAAGCAAATATGTGACAACTGTATACAGTATAGTACAAACCAGGCAGTTCAAGGATAGTAGTGTGATAGCTGAGAATGAGGAGCTGGCCGATGTCCTATGCAGCATTACAGTTCCAGCTGTGTCCTGGACAGTCAAAGTAGGACAATGCTGTTTATTCCACACTGTACTAAAGCAATCATGTCTATGGTCCTCAAGTGTGAGTAACCTGTTTTCCTGACGTCTAGGCAGAAGAACAATGAGGGGAATTTATCAAAATTGGAGCTGACAGAATCTGGAGCAGTTTCCCATGGCAACCAATCAGCATCTCTCTTTAGTTTGCTCAGGTAAGAGTTGGAAATGAGACAAAGACGCTGATTGGTTGCCGTGCATATCTGCTCCAGATTTTGTCTGCTCCAGTTTTGATAAATTCCCCTCACTGTATTCATCAATAAAAGTCTGAAAGCACGCCACTAATTTATGTGCGTTCCTGTGTAGAGATGTTATAAAGAATAGCTAAACTCCAGGTAAATATAAAATACACAAATGAACACAGCTACTGTAGGCACTCAGTAATAATCAGCTAGTGTAAATATCTGAATCTGATTTGATATTAAAGTAGTATTAAACTTTAACAGGGCTATTCACTAAGGGGTGAGGAGTTTGGAGAAGGGAACAATCTAGGACAACATGGCTGAACTGGAAAGTGAGCTAAATTACTTCTCTTGCCTTCTCCAAACTCTTCACCCTTTAGCGAATAGCCCTGTCAATCTTTTTTTTTTCACTAGCGAATCGTATACATTGACCAGCAAAGTATTTCTTTACATTTTTGCTTAAGCACTTACAGTTAACATGTTCCCAAACTGCTCCAACTGTCTTCCAGTACAAGACCACAAGGGACAGAGCAGTCTCCAGCAGCTGTCCATGTATTAGCTTAGAGAAGGGACTGGGAGATGGAAGGAAGGAAGAGCGGGAGCAGGTGAGTTGTTTGCCTGCTGTGTCTGTGTGTTTGCGGAGTCACGCACAGCTTACTAGCACACACAAGGGTGGCTCCATAGGACTCTGCAAGGGAAAGAAGCCCCCTAAAACAGGATATCAGGGCCGGTGCTCAGGGGACCAGCTGATCCAACAGGAAACTAAAACTTTTTGAAATGCTTTTAAAATCACTTGCATCCATTGTAAGTGATTAAACATGGCCACCTTTAGGGCTTGTTCACACCAGTTGCGGTGCGTTCCAGAGCGGTAGCTGCTGGAACGCACCCGCAGTCATTTTACAAAACTTCCCCCTGTGTTCTGGGGCGGTGCACTTAAGTGACTGGCACCGCAGCCACGTCCCCCGCCCGCAGTGCGATCGGACACGTGGCAAAACATTGCCTGCGTTCCGTTCCACTGCAAACGCAAAAAATAGAGCAAGCACCATTTTTTGCGTTTGCAGTGGAACGTAACGCAGGCATTGTTCTGCCACGCGTCCGATCGCACTGTGGGGGGGCGGGGCCATTGACTTCAATGCACGGCCACGCCTCAGAACGCAGGGGGAAGTTTTGTGAGTGATTGTTTTGTGAGCAGCTACCGCTCTGGAACGCACCCCAATTGGTGTGAACAAGCCCTTAGGTCTGATCTGTCTGTCTGGCGACATTTTAGTCATCCTGTAATGTAAGTATGTAGGATTGACTGTAAAGTTACACAAAATGTTATCCCCCATCATCAGCTACATAAGGAAGGACACATGAGCACACGGTTCTGCAGATGTCACATCTACCACCATGCATATCACTCCATGTGGACCCATTGCTTGTGACTGTAATAACTGGTCTCTGCATTCTGCAATCAGGAGGAAGTTTGCTGGTGTATATAAAGTCATTTTCCCGCAATTTTAATCAATCAGCTTTCATAAACAGATCCAGGCAATCTACCTCCAAGAGGTTCTATTGGATTCAGGAAATAATCGCAATGTTTGGCATGTTGCCTTGACCCTTTCCATCACTTTCACAATTGCAGGCTTGTCAGAAGGTGGTTTATACTTCCAGAAGTACCTTGTGTATGGCCGGCATTGGACTCATTGATGTCAGTAGTGTTTTCAGCCATGTTTCCACATTCCTCAGCAAAAGCAAGATGGTCATTATGGTCAGAACCTAATGATAAAGAAATGATTATATTCACACCAACATGCTGTGTGCCTGCTGATGCTTGATATGTGAATTTGCATCTTCCCATCCAAGTAAGTTCAATTAAGCCCTCCCAGCATGTATAAAAGCAAGTCTAAAATGTGTCTACAATACACATGCTTTAACATGCCTCTTCTGTGCATATAGTCTGAAGCTGGACATACACTTTAAGATTTTTCTCATTCAGTGGCACAGGCTGAAACAAAAACAAAAAAACACTAACGAGGGTGGATGGAATAATCTCCCCTGCTGGCTATTGTATTCTGACACATGGTTGTATTCTATTTCACGGTTATCAGAGTACCCAAACTATAACTGCAGCTGATTGGTTGCAGTCAATTTTTGGATGCCAGTTTTCTACCTAGCGCTATAGTTGGTTGAAAAATTGACTTTTGTCAACCGGGTGGTGCTGTCAGGGCCATCCATAGGTTGAATTCCGATTCAATCTGTGTGTGGCCACATTAAGTAGTACTCAAGGACAAATTCACTTTAAAATAAGCCCACCCTTCCTAGCCTTTCTATAAAGCCTCCTTCCTGCCCCCACCCAAATGTTTATTGACTTCTCAGTGACATCAGCAGCCACCATCAGGGTTTACATCCTCAGACCCAACATTTCCTTAGCTGTGGGCTCTAGCTTTGATTGGTTTAGGAGGCTGGGTTGGTTTTATAAGTGAACTTGTAGTTTAGGGAATTAAAAAAATGTTATGTTACACCCATATTCAGGATGTAACGTAAAACGTGGTCAGATTGCAACCCCCCTTCCTCCACTTACCTGAATCGTGGGGTTCTTCTCCCCACAGGCTTGTGTGCATTTTTTTAGCCCACAAAGACACACTTTGATAGGATCTGTCAATGGAGAAACTACAAGTCCCATCAACAATCACCGCGACAGAGCGACTTGAAGCTCTCAATGGAATACAAGTGTGATGATGTCACCACACTTGTAGTCCATTCATTCTTCCTCCCATCCATGTTACTGAATGTCCATAGCAAGGTACAGACATGGACAGGAGGAAACATCTGCAAGAGCTATGTTATACAGTACATATGCAATTCTTTTTCTGGCTCCAATGCAAACAAATACTAAATGGACATTTTATGGTGACAGATACAATGTAAAGTGCGATTTGTCATTGTGAGTTAGGGCTTCTTTCCACCATCTCCAGATCAGATCTAAGGCCCCATTCACACTGAGCGATTTATGGAGCGATTTTTGCAGCGATATCGCTCATATTTCCGTGCTATATCGCTCTATGTAGCTTCTCCAATCCATTTCAATGGAGCTGTTCACATCTCGTCGCTCAATATTACTCAATATCGCTTGTAGCTCGTCGCTGGTAGCTTGTCGCTCCTACATGACCCTTTTTTAGAGCGATTTTGAGCGATATTGCTCCTGATTGCATACAGCCCAATAGGAAGAAGTCGCGCGACACGTCGCTCAATGTCGCTCAAAGTCGCGCGATTTCCATGTCGCTCAGTGTGAATGGGGTCTTAAGGCTAGGTTCACACCTGCACTGCCCGACACCTGGGGCGCGTGTTCCGGGATCGTGCGGTCCTGTACAATGCAGGCAGAGATTGCAAGTACCTTTTTTTTGCGATGCACGACGCACAGTGGTTTTAGCCACGATCGCGTTCGGAAGCACGGGCTTCCGGACACGATCGTGGTTAAAACACGACTGGGGTGCCATTAGAAAATAATGGCACCCACAGCGCAATCGGTTCACACCTTGGCGACTTCTGACCGCCCAGTGAGGTGTCGCCTAGGTGGTGTGAACCTAGCCTGATGCTTTTCTTCAAATGCAGCTGCATGCATTTTTGATGCGTTTTTTTTAAGTATGCAGATTATGCCTGAGGTCATTTCCTGCTTCCTCTCAGTCTTTCACACGTTTGTGACCTTCACAGGAGTACAGGAGTTACTAACTTTCACTAAGAAGTGAAAAGCATAGCAGCATACATGCCGAATACATCCAATTATTTCATACGTACTTCCCACAATTCTGCTTCTGGCCTTTGGACATCTGGTCAAATTTTGGAAAAACTTTGGCTGCTGTGTTGGTCCGCTGCTCTGCTTTCTTACTGTAATTCTTGTATTGCGGGATTGTAGGATCATAAAGCTCAGGACACTCCTGCACATAGGTGACAAAACTGTCAGTGTCAATATGTTTGTCCACCATGTTGGATAGAACACGGAGGACAATGTCAAGGTCATCAATGTACAGCTGAAAACGGCCTTTTCCCATAAGGAAGTGTCCTCTGTTGATTAGGTCATCAACAGTGACAAAAAAATAATTGTGCCAGCTCGTTCCGGTGCGTTTGTACGCGATTTTGATGCGCTCCAGACCAGAAAAAATGGTGCCTGCAGTACTTTTTTGATTGCACTGGAACTGACTGCACTGATGGGAAGTACAGCCCTAAATAGCATAGGAAAACATGGGGATGCATTTCTGGTGCAAATAAAAAATGTATGGTCTGGTTATGGTGGAAAGAAGCCCTTAAAAGACTCAGTTGTAAAATAAATCCCTGTGGCCTAGCTGCCTTTTTTCCTGTAGCTTCCTATACAGAGCCACATGAAGTGCAAGTTGTATTAACATGTCCCCCAGTGTTCTGTCCTGAGCCGGGTAGATCCACCAACCAAACCTGACTTCTAAACAGTGCACCATTCCTGTCATCATGTATGGCAGCAGTGTGAGAGAGCCGTCATTTTGAAAAATAGAATTACCCAGGGACTTTGATGGTTTTATGAAGATAGGAAGTGATGGATGACATTAAAAGCTGCCTAGTGAATAGCAAGTGCCCAGTGAGGAAATAGCATTGTAATAGGTCAAGGACAATTTGGTTATTGTGTGGTGTCGGAGTGGAAGGGAATAACAGATCTCAGCTATGTTGGAGGAAAGTGGTTGAACTTATTTGCGGGATCCGAGTCCACAGTACACACACAATGAATTATTGTTTGATAAGGCTTTCCCACATCCTGGCGCTGTGTTCAGGCTCCTGCCATATAATTGTGTCATACTTTATGATCCTTTGTTCTATAATTTGTATATTACACGCAATGTCAGATGTATAGGTGAGGAGGAAGGGGGGGGGGGTGTTTGAAGGGGTAAAGTGTCATTATAGGCAGAATAAGAAGAATGACATATAAGATGCAGACTGTCCCTCATATTAACACAGCACTGTTTGTTTTTCTGAGCCCCCCGTAACATAATTTTATTACCCTTTGATCCTGCCAGTAGACCTGCTCTTTTTTAATTACTGAAACAGGACAAGCTGTCCAGCAAAAGGGGCAGTTACATTTACAGGGTGTGCGTGAGCAGCTGTCAATCAACCAGCAGTGGGCACCACAGGGAGACCACCGTCCTACAGAAATGGAAGCTGGTGGTCACCCTATTAAAAAGGAGCGAGAGAAAAAGCAGAAACTGGCAGGATCAACCGGTGTTTATGAAATATTCACACACCATTGTATAAAAAGTTTGCACAGCTATATGTACAAAGCAAAAAGGATCTATTTCCAGTTGACATACACTTTAAAGCGATATTACAGCTCCATATTTTTTTTATTTTTATAAAAATGAGGCCCATACAACATTTCATTCCTTATTTTCTAGTGGCTCAACATAGTGCTCTCCTACTGCCCCCCTGCACGGGTGCCTCCATCAGCTAAGCTGAGCTATGAAGGCACCCATATGCGCTCTTTCCCAGCCATGACCCCAAATGGTTGTGTGCATCCATAGATACACACAGCACTGCGGTAGGCCACGCCCCTCCTCTCCACCCAACAGGTTAATTGACGGCAGAAGGAGCCTATGGCTCCTCTGCCCTCAATCTCCTCCCCCGCAACCGGGAAGTTCAAACGGGGGGATTGCAACGGGGACCCGCGGCGGTGACAGGTAAGTGTGGGGGGGACTCAAAAATGTACAGAGAATGTATTAAGGTAAAAAATGCCCATCGTTTGTAAACATTGAACATTATTACCTTTTTCTGGTATTTAAACATGGCAAAGTATCATGTTTTATCATTTGTATTGTATTTTCACTTTCTTCCACATATTTATCAAAGGAAATCTGCCTAGTATACCCACAGAACGAAGCATTGACTGATGACTGTCTTGTCATCTTGCATCAAATATATACATTGCTGTTGACCTCCTGTTGACATGCATGTCTATGTGCCTAACAGACCCCTGCAGAGCACATGGCTAGGACACAGATAGGATAGGCACACATTAATGTTGTCCTCTTGTTTTAGGGGAACAATAATCTATAAGATGGATATTCCAGCCTAGCTGATAATGTTTACCCACTGAGAACAATTGGCTTGTAATGTCAGCCACTGCAGAGGACTGGAGGTACCCATAGACACCATGAATGTCAGTTGTGGAATCTCTCAAGGGTCTATTAGTTGAGGATCAGGGGATATCAGTTAAATGGTAATAGCTAAATTAAGGCAAAACAAACAAAGATGGTAATAGGTCCCAGAGAGATGCATCTCTCGAGGTTATTGTAAAGTGTGGAACATTCAGTTTTCATTTCTTTAAGACCCTATATTTGTTAAAGGTAGTGCTTTCACTAACTGCAAAGTAATCTTTTGTTATAAAGTAATTAAATGTACCCAATTCAAACTCATTTTGCATTTTCTCCATTGCTTGGACAGAATACGGAAAGCTTGCTTTGCATCACAGGAGCAGATTTTTAAAAATAACTGAATAGAAGTGACTGCTCTGGAGTAGAATTCAAACTTCTACGCACTGGGGAACAATAAAACATGATCTGCTTACAAAGGTCTGTTTTTATTATGACATTGTAATTAATTACATTTTTTTCACATAAACATTTTAGATGGTCCGAAGTGGATTTTAATCTTATTAATTTAATGTATTGGTTTATGCATATTTGCTAAATAGCAAAGTTCTCTGTAGCAGCAGCGCTTTTCTCATTAACTTCTTCAGAGATTGCATTCATAAATTGCAGATCTTGCCTGTAGTAGGAGAATGTATACATCCCGTTCTTGCTCTTCTGCTCTGTTTAACTTTACACTGCCTGTTCAGGCAACTAAATACTCTGCTGACTTTTCTGAAACAGCAAATCACACCAGAAGGTGCTGAGCGTTTATCCAACCTTGCTGGTGCATTCCATCTATCTGCTGATGTGTTGAGGCTGGCCTGCCTGGCGGCTTCCTGTTCTCTGCCTGATCAGTCTCGACAAGCTTCAGTGTCACTTGTGTGTTCTTCCCTCTATACCGTCTGGACGATTTCTGCTGTGATGTAGATTGACGTGACTGGTGTGGCTTCCAGATCATGCCTCCTGTACAATATAACTTCTGGATTTCTGCTCACTGTGCTTCTTTTTACTGACAGATCTTCTAGGAATAAAAACATTTATTTCATTTGCAAGGGGTCTGCTGTATTGTCATACCAGTTTCACTTGAGAGAAAAGGTTCACAAACATTCAAGAATATGTTTGAATGTATTGGATTTGTCTGGAGAATACAAAGACATAACCGTGACTCTGGGCTTCCCAAGTGTGAAGACAATGCCCCATGTCCTACAAAGACATACAATGACATTTTCTTACAAATGTAATTACAATCTGTAGGTCAAAACAGTTGGACCATAGCAGTCCGTAGATGTTAGATTTTGGAGTACATATGTGAGGCACTAGATCCTCTGTTGTTGACCTGTTTAATCAATTAAGCCGACTAGCTTCGGTGAGGCTGTATACATGGAACGCAGTACCCCATATTGTAGTGCAACTTGCTGGCTGCCTTGTTCCACCCTAACTTGAAATAATTAAAATCTTACCTGGACTCGTGATGTGTTGGTCTAATTCTTAGACATTACATAACATTGGGGCATAGTATGGCACATACTACCTGAAGATGCATGTTAATATAATGGAGGAGTGCAAGCTTGAAGTACATGTGTAGCCAAAACTTTTTCTTTTTTAGTTTTGGATTAATTTTGGGAAGGTTTAGAACCGCTGTAAAATCTTTATTGCTAATACTGTGTTTGTCTTGAAGGCCATTGTTGCCAAAATAGAATGTCATGGGAAATTCAAAATGTTAGAATTGTCACCAAAACAGAAAGTGAGAGGAAATCTTCTGAAGGGGACACCTGTTCCAGTAGTAACTGTCTGATGGGGGTATTCCGCTGCCTTTGCTTTTTCATCTCACTTCTTGCATCCCAGGGACAGGAAGTAAGATAAATCTCCCCAACGGGACATTAGCAGTAAAAAAGGAATTTAAAAGTATTTTTACACGTCCCTACTTCATCCAAAACTAAAGAAAATGTTTTTGCTATAAATGCATTTCAATCTGTGAATGAAACTAGATCTAAGTTAAGAAAATGGTATGACTCTAAGATTGTCCAATTAACATGCTTCATTGGAATGATTTTAAGTGGAGAAACGTATGTCTCCCAAACAATATTGGGGGTGATTGACGGTTTGCTATGATCCTTCGTGCTTGAGCATTAGCAAATACATTTTGTAGGTTGTACCTTTTTTGTGAGCTGAATGATCATTTGCACTGACAGAGTTTGTTAAACAATCTTTTCGGTGAATGATATACCAGTTCTCCCATATCTCTCCCATTTTATCTGTCATTCATTAGTGGTTTTTGTACCTAGAATTATGTGATGTCATTCAAGCTTTTTGAATTTTCAAACAGTATTGAAAGAATATTATTGGATATTCCCAAGTACACAAAGACATGGTTGTTTCAAAACCAAGAAGAAAAAAAATGGGAGACCACTGGGTGTGTGTTTACCCCTTAGATTTACCTAATTGCACTTTCACATCAGACTTTAATAAAGAAGGTCCCCTCAGTCAGAATCAAACCTCTAGTGTGATATAATCATGTTAGATTCTAACTAACATTATACAGCATGTGGTAGAATTTAAACACACAAATCACCGACGGCTAACAGGCACATAAACATTTTTTAATTGTACTTCGTGTTCCATAATTATTCTTTGCTATCTAGAATTAGTCTGGTACAGCAGAACAATTTACCGCTTTGCACTAGATAATAAAAAGGTACTGCAGGTTACAGAGAAACATTTACAATACCATAGAAAGACAAGAGAGCCCATGTGGAACATCCCTAAAATTGTGAAAACATTAAACCCACTCCACATTCAAGTAGAACATTTTTACCTTACAAACATTATGCAGTTGAGCTAAATTAATAAGTAACATGTTGGTTCAGTCAGCTATTAATATGTGGTATAATTTTATAGAGACAAAAAGATTTTACATATTGTGTTTGCTGAAAAGTACTGCACACAAGGTATGTATGCCATATAAAATATGTGTACCTCTTATCCATTTTGTTTTATGATGATCAGGCAGGAAGTAAGCATTGCCTGGAATTATTTTATTTGGGTGGTATAAAGCCAGAGTATTTTATTTTGGTGGTATAAAGCCAGAGTATTGTATTTTGGTGGTATAAAGCCAGAGTATTTTATTTTGGTGGCATAAAGCCCAACCTTCTTTCCGTTACCTCTGTCTGTTGTACCATTAATAATTTGTATTGCACAAGTTCTGTACCTTTGCATGCCTAGAACAGTTTTTTTTTATTGGATTCAGGGCTGACATTAGGATCAACCTCTTTTTTCCTACTGGTAGCCCCTGCCAGGCTAGGCCCAGATAACTGCTACATACCATGACAGTCTTTCCTGAGAAATACCATGATGTGGGCTTCTATTGTTTAAGCCCGAAAGTGTTGGTCATGTGTAAAAGCATTATAGACTTGCATCATACATGGAGAGAGGGCCTCTTTGAAATCATCAGGGTCTGGGCCCTTGCCTGGTACCAAAGAGTTGGTAGTAGCCCTAATTTTGTCCTTTAGGAATGGCCTATCTAAGTATTCCATTGTTTCATTAGACATAGTGGGTTAAGCGGTGTTAAGAATGTATGGTATTTTGGACCAGAAAGGGATTGGGTTCATATTGGCAAATGTGTATGAATATTACCGGTATATCATTTTTTGTAGAAGGAACAGCATATATTAGAAATAGCATATGTATTGTGGGTGGCACAAATTATTGGAGTCCTTTAAAACAGATATAGAGATATTGGATGTTTATTGGTGTAGCGTTCTAGCCAGGAGCTTCCCAGGTTTATTCCCGTGTTTGTAGAATAATTTGCAAGTTTTATTTTGTATTCTTATGGTAGATTGACACAAGTGATTACCGTATTTAGTTTCTTTGCTCTCTAGATCTTTAGTGCTTTTTAGAAGCTTATCAGTGCATGCAGTTCTTTCCTTTTTCAGGCGTGTGCAATGTTTTATGAATGCCCCCCTAAGGAAACATTTCAAGGCGTTGCATTGAGTGGGAAGTGGATTAGGGTCCACAGGTTCACTTTAAAGGAAATCTGTCAGCATAGAGATATGAGAGCTTATATGTTTTAAAAGTTGTTCTATGGCTGTCATACTCAGCCTTTTTTGTTTACTGTTTAGTGAGCTATTGACCCACAACTAGTATATGCTTATCATAGTTGTGCGCGCAGCCTGGACATACCCTAATCACCACGAGCGCAACACCAAAACCGCAACAGCAGGAGCCGTGCTTTAAGGCATTGGAGAGATCACAAAGATCTCTATGTGACCGGCTCAGCAATACAGAGCGCAGCATCACTTGCCACTTACATTATTCACCTAACAGCCTCAGTCCTCGGGTACCTGGGAAGCTGCGAGGGAGCATGGCTGCATGTGTGTTTGTACATTTGTGTGTACATCCTAATGCAACAGGCTGCGCAAGCCTATGCTGCTTATGCGCCTGATATTCACATGCTTGTTGCAGGAAAAGTGATTCACCAAGTAGAGAGGGCGACAGTCACAAACTATGCACCTTTGAAACCAAGTCCGCAACGGTAGCTCCCTTTTCCTTACAGTGTATTTGTAGGGTTTGTGTGCACAGGCATGAGTTTGTATTGTAACTATTGTTCTTTCCCTTGCTAGAAAATATGAAGTCAAAAGCAGCTCAGAACAACTCAGAAATAGTTTAAAGCATCTGAGAAGCTGCTTAAAGCAACTCAGGAGCAAGTCACAAGCATGTTAAAGCAACTTAAAAATGTGTCAAAGCAACACAAAGTGATCCAGGCATTTATGGATATTTATACATATATGTCCACCTTTAGGCCTTGTTTACACTAAATGCAGAGCAGATCCGCTCAGGTTTCTGCACACGCACTGCAGTGGGTTTTGCCGCGTTTTTAATGTGTTCAGGGCCTTTTTGGTAGAAAAAAAAAAATGTTTTTTTTATAGTTTAACATGGGCTTTCAGTGTGTTCCAGGCATTTGCATGCGTTTGCATGTGTTCCCTCTGGAACTGCACGCTGCAATGTGAACTGGAGCAAAAAATACCATTGGAATACATTGGACGCAGTTTTGATCCTGTCTGCAACTGCTCTGCTCTGCACCTGCTCCACGCTTGGTGTGAACAAGGCCTTAGACAACTGTAAATCATTTATGGTATCCTTTAGTGTGTTTAATGCAGACTTACTGGCAACTTTACAAGTCTGCATTAATAGAATCCTGTCACAACAATAGCACAAGCATTCATATTTTTATCTTAAAATGCAGTTTTTGAGTTTCAGTCATTTATGTGTACCTGGGCAGGAGAGGAGAATCCTGCAAAAATTATGTTGGTGTGCTGCAGGCAGCAGAAAACATTACCCTTGTGTCAGCACCCCCAGTAATCTTATTAGCACTGTAACTTGCTGGCAGCCAAGAAGGTGAGTGGCAGAAGCAAGTGTCTGAGGTGGGTTTGTACAGATGGCAGTTGGTAAGTTTAAGGCTTACAGAAACAAAACACTGAATAACATGACATCATCTTATATGAGTAACTAATGCTTACACAAAAAAGTGTCCACAACTTGGAAGGGATGGGGTTTATCAACATTTGTTACATTTTTGGGGGATTATGTAGATCAGATCAGAGGATACACTCACGTCCACACTCCACTCACTCTGAGTCTACACTCAGACCCACAGTTCATCTCTGCAGCAGCCCGTCACTTATAATATTGAACCACTGTTTGCTAATATCAAAAAGCTATGGATCATTATTATAGTGAACTATTGCTGCTTGGGAAGTCAGGGCAAGGCAACATAAGGTTCTGGAATCATCAAAAATGGCAACTACATTGCTACAGTAAACACTGACAGCAATTTTTCCTCAGTCATAGGCATCCTATAGGACCCTCTCAAAGAGCACTCTGTAGTACATCAATGCAGTCTGATACATTTGTTTCTCAGTTTATGGCTGTCACTGATGGCTGAACTTTGGAATGACTTTCTGGACCAAGCTTATTTTTTTAATGCCTTGTAGAATTAACTGAAGACTCACAACATGTATATATACCGCTCTTGAACAGCAAGTGATTATGACATTTGGTAAAATGACAGGTGGATAAAGCTAAAATGTAGTGACATCTATTCCAATAGAGTATTGTCTACTAAAGCAATTTTTGTTTTGAGTCTTTCGTGATTATTTATATTCCCTCCTGATCAGACCTCTTTCTTGCCATAGTGGCTGAGGGTTAACATTAGATATTGCCATAAATGTGAGATCTCTTGAATAGAGAGGGCATAGTAGGAACAAGGAGAGGAGTGTTAAAGGGGAATGGGAGGCAAAAAGATCAGTGCTTTAGAACACTAAAGCGACCCAGTGAAGTCAGTGTTTGTCAGGGCACAAACCGTATGTAAGCCTCAACACAAGTAGGCATCACGTGTAACTTATCTAATAAATGTGACAATTCCTAGTACCACCATAGATGCATGAAATAATAGGACCAATTGCTACCATAAAATGTATACAAGTGTCAGGATTATCAATGAAGGAACCATAGGGGTACCTGGTACCACTCTCCCCACATGGAGTCTGGGGGGCAGATAGTAGTTCAGCCCCACTCCCAGACCCAGTAGTTGGATGGTGGGAGTAATGGGGACCCTATTTGCTGCAATATAATCAAGTATAACTTATGTATGTTCAGACTTTTGTGTATAGGATAAACATTAGTTAATATTCAGTATGCAATGCAGTAAATATGGGCCTGTCTGTTACAGAATGTTCGGCTGAGCTGGCAAGACGGTGCTCTGAATTGAAACAGTGAGAAGAGATAGAAACCTGAGGCGTCCAATACCTGAGTACCAAGAAAATAGAGTCAAAGGACAGACAAAAAGGTTATCAAGGGGTCCATGTCACAGAGAGGTGGAAGTATGGACTTGAAGACTGAGAGGGTTGTTAGAAGAACTACATCAGTCATGAGATGAATAGCAGTGCGTGGTGGTTGAAGTGTCAGAATAGGATGGAGCTCATGGATGTTTCTTCTTGCTGATGGTGGTCCAAAGTTAATTACAAGGTAGAGGATTCAGGAAGGGGTCCCAGCCTGGCAGGGGTGGTGTACAAATCTTTGCAGAAGGAACGTAGATCCTCCAGATATCTTACAATAGAGTGTTTACTGTCTTCCCTTACTGTGAGGTTGAAGGGGAATCCCCATTGGTACTGTATGGTATTGTCTTAGAGGGCCGTTACAAGGGGTTGCAGAAATCGTCGTTGTTGGAGGGTTATCCACGTTAAGTCTGGAAATAAATGGATAACTGCTCCATTGAATTCAGTAGACTGCATGTTACAAGATTACTTTCTTGGGCGGAGTGCTCTATGTGCCCTGTTGAGTTTAATGGCATGAGAGGAAGGAATTAATATTATTGAACATGGTTTGTATGATGAGCTTGAGGTCTGCCTCCTGTGTCGCCTCTGGGAGGTTGTGCAATCTGATGTTGCTACATCTGCCTCTGTTGTCAAGATCTTTGAGGTAGCATTGGAAGTGTTGTGTTGGGGGCTGGCAAGATTAAGTGCTCATGAAGTTGCTCAACCTCCTGTTTGGTATTCTGCGACTCATCCTTTAGGGACCCCACACTTGTAGAAAGGTGATGCAAATCAGTTCTCAGCTTATTAATTTCCGCTCTGCAGGTATACATCAAGTATAATCCCTCTAAGAGGTGCACTCTGTCAGAAGAGATTCTGGCAATCTGTTGCTGGTTGCCTTTTAAAAGATTGTGGAATGTACTGTTGCTTGGTGGGAACAGGAGTTTTCTGCCTGGAGTGCAGAGGCTGCAGGTATAAAGGTAAAAATGGGAGTAGGTGGGTCTCCCCTTAGGTTCTGAATTGCAAGACCATCTGGGGGGTATTAGCTCTTTAAGGTGGTTGGACCTTCGCCCTCTCTCCCCATTCTGGAGCTTGATGAGGAGGATTACCTTGAGGCATTGTGTGAGCACTTGAAAAGGTTGCTGTGATTCCCATTCAGCCTGCTTATTCTCCCATACTGGAGAGGGCTGTTGGGAGTAATTTTCATGTGCCAGCTGGGCTCCATGCACTGTGGATTGTGGTTACAGATGTGGGTCCTAAGAGTTCCACTCAGCAGAAGAGGAGGGTGCTGAGGAGTAGAGAGGCCAGTAAGCAGTGCGGTGTAGAGTAACTTGGGAGCTGCCACCCGCTCCAAGGTATGCCCAGGTGCTGACTCTGCCAAGGGTTCAGTCCTGGGAAAGAGGGCCACATGTGAAACAGCTGGTGCCATTTTGGCTAGGGCAGGGCCTGCCGATCCTCCCAGGCCAAAGTACTCCGATATGGATGGAGAAGCCGTGGGGATCTGGTGGGAGGATTGGCAGGGGGTTTTAGGATCCCTATGCTTGTGTTGTTTACCCATTGTGGGTGTACTTGCAGGTTAGAGCAGGTGTATACAGGCATGCCTGGAAAGGTAACTTTATCAGACACATCTATCCTTGAGGTTATCCAAGCCAAATCCCATATTTTGTATAATTTTGTTATTTCGGCAAAGTCAATAAAAGTAGCCCGATCACTAATGTAATCCCTATAATCCCTAATATATCACATTCTCTGGTTCTTGCAACAACTGATTACCTGGACAGTTTTAACCTTTTTCTTTATTTTGTTATTTATGGTACCTGTTTCTTTTAATGTCTTATAAACTAGGCAGCTGACAGTACATGCCTCTTACCTAAACATCCCTCCAGCACCATCTGGAGTACCCCCTTCATTGATTTTTCATAGTGGAAAATAGGCAAGTCACACCCACCAGCCACTCCTATCTCGCAATGCAGCACCTTGGACTGAGTCGCCTATAAATTGCCCTGGCATGGAACAGTAAATCTTGACGCACAAATTGTGGGGTAAAAGAAAGTGCACTGTACATTTTACCCCTGTTGTATTCTGAGACATATAAAACACTAGCACAGTATGCATGGTTACAATTTATTCCTTGGTCTTTTTTTTTGATATTTTAATGTGAAATGTATTTAAGCACCAGTATATTTTTTGCTGTCAGCTAACGGGTACTGCTGTTAATTTGGTATTTTTTGTTTCCCTAAAGGTACAGTTTGTTAGACTCTAATCTTGGAAACAGAGCTTGTGATGTGCTGTATAAAACAGAGGAGCTTATGCCAATCTTCTAAGTGTTTTTTTCCATTGCAGCTCCGCTCTTCCTCAGCCCACAGTGGCCTCATAGTTGACATAAGTGTGCCAGATAAAACTTAAGAGGAATGTTTTTCTTCTCAAATATATATTTTTAGCCCTTTTGCTTTTATAGAATTGGATAAGCTCAGCACAAGATTTTCTTTTTAGAATCTTGCCAAATAACAGATTTAACCTCAGTGAGAGGGCAGATGGAATGCATGTGATTAAAGGAACATCGAAGATCCAGCCACCGATATCTGCACTGTTCATTTCCTTGGCATACTTTTGTAGGTCCTCTGGTTTAGGAAGGCGATAGGGGGCATTGCACAGAAGTATAACTTTCATTTATCAGGAGTTTCTGATGTTTGTTTTAACGCAAGCAAACGCATTAGCAGTCCCTGGATTTGACTAGAAAATAATTACATTTTTTTTGTCAAGTAAATTAAATAGTTGCTTATTATTGTTTTGTATTCTCTTTGTAAACCAGCAGGTGGAACTTAAGGCACCATTTCACATTTTCCAGACTTTCTATTTGTTTTATTTTCCTGAACAAAGCCTGTTGAGTTTAAAAACTGTAGAACCAGCACATGATGATCCTCCAAAGAAATTCAAACTTTATTCCATTTGCATCTATACAAAGAACTGCTGACGCGTTTCTGACTTACTTGGCCTTAGACATAATTGTGATTTAACACCAACCCCACTAAAATCGCACGGGACATGGGGCGGGGAGAAACACTTAGGAACACCTGTATCTAACAAACAGCCCATGTGATCACATTAGAAACAAAATAGAGGAGAAGAGGAGAATACACACTTCAAGATTATGGTTGAACATCATCAAACATCTTTTGACAGGCTCTTGAAGCACCCCTTCAAGAGTCTGTGAAGGGGCGCTTCCTATTCTAAGAAGAGATGATGTGTTCAGAAAACTGTTGCAATGTGAAGCCCTGTGGATATTGTATTTATTTGTAATCTTAGATCTTTTTCAATAATCGATTATAATCGATTATGTCGATTAGTTGTTGCAGCCCTAATTGTCATACTATTTCCATGTTAGTGTTCCCACTGTCATTATGGGTTTTACTATATAATGTTTGAGTTTGATGATGTTCACCCATAATTGTGAAGTGTGTATTCTCCTCTTTTCCTCTGTTTTTAATGTGATCACATGGACTGTTGATTAGATACAAGTGTTCCTAAGTGTTTCTCCCCACCCTGTGTGGCATGCTATTTTAGTGGGGTTGGTGTTAGATCACAACCATCTATGACTAAGGCCGAGTAAGGCAGAAACGCGCCAGTGGTTGTTCTTTCTATAGATGCAAGTGGAATAAAGTTTGAATTTCTTTGGAAGATCATCGTGTGCTGGCTCTAGTTTTGAGCCTATCACTCCAGGCTCCAAAGTTATCCGTGCACCGAATTTTGATCACAAAGCCGCATGATAGGGGTGAGTTGTGCGCTTTGTTTCTAGTGTTGATTTTAAAACTCAATAGATCACACTAAAATGTACACATACAAGTGGAAGAGTCAGATCAGTGACACATCCCTTATTGGACAACTATGTCTGAAGTTTTAGTCACACAAACTGAGCCTTAAAAGCAGACAAGGTCTTCTGTGTTCAATCTTTAGCTAACCCATAGTGCTCTGGGAATCCTTTGCCATGTATTACATGTTATTTGTAAGAGGCAGTGATATTAAATAGATATAAAACAACAGTTTAAAAGCGTATAAAAAAAATAACTAAAATTGATCTAAAAGCATTATCGCTTCCCTTTAGGGTACCGCAATCACAAAAAATATTCTGCTCTTATAACAGCATGAGATTAATACATGTAAATCTAGTATTCGGTATTCATGTGAAATCCTTCATTTACATACAGTTCCCCATGACTTTACCAATGCCAGGGGTTGTTCTGTGAAGAACACTCCTCTCCTCCACTTACGGGCTCTTTGGTGACATCAAGAGCCGGAGCTCTAAAAGGACCATCACCCTGGGTTTGGCATCTTCAGCCTCTTCATTGGTCAGCCAGCATGAAGTAAAATCCACGCATGCACACAAGAGTTACTTCATCTGCGCATGCCAGGTCTGTGCACTGAGCTGCGCATGTGCACAGAGAAAAGTAAAATTGCTAACAGGCATGTAAGATTTTTTTGCCAGAAGAAACTTGCACATTACTTCCATTTTAAGCCTGCAGCTACCTTTTAAAGGCTAAGTTTACCTTTCTGATCATGTTTCATGTTACACCCATATTAAGCTTGTAACATGAAACATGGTCAGATCGCAAATTCAACACCCCCCTCCCACCCAACCACTTATTGGAATTGCAGGGGTTCTTCTCCCCGCAGTCTGTTGTTCAGTTTTTCATTTGACGTTGCTGTGCATGGCTTCACCCACACAGCCACGTTATCCATTCACAGATGCTTTGACGGGAGCTGTGAATGGGGAAACTACAAATCCCATCAGTCACTGCGGCAGAGAGACTTGTAGTTCTTACTGAAGTCCACTTGTAGTTCATTGACACTTCCTCCTGTACATGTTACTGAGTGTCCATACCAAGGTATGGTTATGGATGGGAGGAAGAGTCTGCAGGAGCCAGAGCATTGCACCTATGATCCACTAATCGCAGTTACTGGCTCCAATGCAAAAAATTATGAATTTGTGTGAATTTATTATTTTTTGGAAAAGGTGGAATTTCCCTTTTATATCTCACTAGCAGCTACACATTTCTCTGCTTTGGTTTCTTTGGTGGAGCTAGTTTGAGAGTTGCTGCTATAGCTAACTAACACTCTTCTCTAGGCAGCTGCAAACTGCTGGTGTGTCATGATCCCCAGCAGCTGCATTGGATAACATGGGTAGCTAATTCAGCTGGCGATTCTGTAACTCGCTCCAAATGCCACAAGGCATTTGCTCAGTGACTGAGCCACAAATTGCTGGAATTTCTGTGACACAAACCTTTCATGGATTGCAATAATTTTTTTCCCCTAGCAACAGAATCTCTGAAGAGAGTGGTGCTGCAGCTCTACAATTGCCAGTGTGACTTACTGTTTAAAGTGGAACTGAACTCAAAAAGGGAAGATTTGCTATGTTGTAGGGAACATCTAGAAGTGTTAATTGCACCTAAGCAGTACCCTGATGTCCATTTTCATACAGCAAAACTCATGCATTTCCATTTTGAAAGGGGAAGGTAAACTATATGGGTTTATTAACACCATGTGAATTACCATGCGTGCTTCATGCATATGGAACAGTGGGAATCCAGCCTGAAAAATTTCCCTTTTTATCTGGAATATCTCCTGAAAAATAGCACAGCACTTATTGGAATGTGATGGTGCCTAGGCACTCCTGTGTCTATAGCCTAATAGCTGTATAAATCTATCTCTCTACTGCCTCTGGTCTCAGGAGGTTTGGTGGTGTCATTACTGTGCTGCTCACTGTTCTCCTCGCAGGAGGCTCTGACACGAGAAGTATGGGCCTGCTTCTACCAAGATGGCCCCTTCCACACAGACCATGCAGAACAAGGCATGTTAAGTCAATAATGGGGAAAAGTTCAGATTTCGGGAGACCACAGGAAATACTTGTGACTAGTCCTCTGTCTTCCTTTTATTTGGGCACAGCTTCCAGAGTTCAGTTCCTCCAGTCTAAACTAAGCAGTATGTTGCCAAAGAAGAAGCTGTTATATTTACAAATAATGTATATCCCACCTTCCTTGCTTTGTTATGCGGTCCAGTACCTGACACCCTCTTTACACTATTTTGTCTGCCAGCCCCTTCTACTGTATTATGCTGATTGACCGCACAGATTGCAAATGGGAAAGCATAGAATGCTTGCATTGGATCATGTGAAATTACATGTCAGTATACATGTACTCATCGATAAAATGCCAAGGAGTCGCCACTAGCGATGTGCAGGGACTTGATGTGAACAAAATTTGTCTAAGCCTGTGCTAAACTGTCACTGACACACCTCTTCTCAGCTCAATCAGTTGCGCTGGGGCATTCCCCGTCCGCAGCTACACATAACAAAGGGGCGGGGAATGCTACAACTAATTGGGCCGGGAGGGGGGGTGTCACTGAGAGTTTTGCATGGGCTTTGGCGAAATGGGTTCACACCAATCCCCTGCTCATCACTAGTGTCCACATACAGATGCAAACAGTCAAATGTCTTTGCATAAAATCATGGCTGTTGGAGGGATGGGAATTCAGAATCAAAATGTAATGTTACATGGCCATGTGATTACAAGCAATACATACCATAGTCTCTGTTTAAATGTCACATGCTGTTTTCCTACGTTCAGATACAGAATTATGATAGAATGTAAAGGACCTCAGATAAGTGCGTATAGCTGCTAAAAGTCTTTGACACCTACAAGGCTCCTGTCAAAATGGAAAAGAATCTGAAAGATTAAGCAGCTTGCTGTAAAGTGTTAGTAGCCGGTGATCTGGTCCAGTTGGCAGCATTTGAAAAGACGGCATTTAATATCCTACCTTGACATGCCATTCCTCCATTATCTTAAGTGTTAAATAAATCTGCTTGTCTGCGGTGACACGGCGCTTGTCACACTACAGCAAAATAAGCACACAGCTCAATAAAGAGGAATCTGATGCTTAATCGACAGATTGAAGTGATTGACGGCACGACATTAATAATGTCACTCAGCATCAGAGAGGAGTGAGTGTGCTAAAACAAAGGCTAATTTAAGCTCTGAACTGCAGACTTTGTGTTGATCTGTGCCAAGCTGTACACTGCGAAACGTCTCATGTTTTATTGTCAGAGGCCTGCATCTTTCAGCTGGAGGTTGTGCGGTGAATCAGACTTCGCATTCAGACGCGGTGAGTAATTGAAATACTGCAATAATGCCTCATGCTGAGAAAATCTTGGAAGGGGGTTTTCATTTTCCGTGGTTCTCCATATAGCAGAAGCAGCAGCTTTGCACATTCCTCGGTTTTTCCAGACTTTCTCACAGCAAATTAAAACATCTGTTTTTTTTTTTTCATATATTGTCTTTGAATAATTTTCCATTACAGGGTTAAGTCAGATCAGTTGGGTCAGCTTCATCCATTGTGGATATTTTTTTACTTATTAATGTAGCGGCAATATATTTGGGAGCACTTTACAGTAAACATGGAAGCATTCACATCAGTCTCTGCTTGTGAAGGCAGTTACGATCCACTGGTTCTATCGCACTTCCATAGACTTACACAATTCTAGTTCTACAACATCACATCTGTAATTATAATTCTAGTAATGTTTCTAACCACTACAGTACAATTGTACCATTGTTGGGAGATGCTTGCCACAGAAGCAAAATTACAGACCTTGGAGCCCCCAGCAACCTCTCACATGATACTGATCTTAACATCAAATATCACAAATCAAGGACAGCTAGCAGGAGAGCTGGCAACATACAGGTAGTCAGTATACTACTAGGGACCAGTACTGTGAGTATATTATGTAGGGGAGGAGGGGGGCAACAATGCAGATATTCTATTCTTACACTTAAAGGCTAGGTTTACCTTTAAAACCATTTTTCATGTTACACCTTTTCCAGCTCCAAGACTAGACTTGTTTACTTGTCCAAATACTCACAGATACAAGTACTGAAACATTTTTGTTTATTGTCATGTGACAGTTTTTCTAAAACAATACAGAATAATGATTTCAGGACAGCGGTGGAACGCCAGAGCCAGGGCCCAGCTGCAACGGCTGCAACCCTGGTAGTTCTCTTGAAAATGCCAAGTATTGGCACTGGTATCTGTACATCCCTACTTATCAGGTTATAGCAGTGGATACACTTTCAGTTCTGTGGGCTCTAGCACAAGTTCAATGAATCTACACAGCTAAGGCAGCTAAACAAATGCTACACAGAGGAAGTCTGCAACTAGCAGTGATCTTAATGACTTTTGTATGTCTTCGAGCCTGGAGACTTTACATTTAAAGATCTGTGGCCTCCCATTCGTATGCCTGTTCATTGTTATGTAACACGTTATCTGTCTGACTGCCATCTGTACTATTAATGATTACCAGCCCCCCACATACACTTCTAAGAACTGGGTAGGATATTGACTTCTCCAAAATATTTACTAGAACTTGCACAAGCCCACACAAACCATTTCACTATGCGTCCTATGGTAACGCACAATTCTTGCACAGGGTACAGTTTTGCACCCAAATCCAGAGCTCTAAAATTAAGCGTCTTCAGTGAGGGGTATATCGCCACAGAAAAACTGCTCTGATATTCAGTATATAGACTTCAGTCTATGTTTTTTTACATATACTTGGGAATTTGATGTGTTTTGTATGGTTTAGCGGCCATGTCCCTTGTAGGTCATGTCATTGATTTGTGGTTATGAGTGTGTAATGCAGAAGGTGTTCATACAGACCGGTACAGCGCACATGCTGCTAGTTTGTTCCAACCAATGTCAAGGATAGGTTAAACATGACTGGAAAAGATACAAAGTATATACAATATATAACAATATACTAACAACAGCAATACATTTTCTTTTACTGTAAATTGTAAAGTTTTTATTTTAAACTTTAAGTAGCATTTCAGAATTGGTGAAATTGTGTTTCTATGATAAATTGCAGCTCCTTGGTAGTAAAATATTATGTTTTTTGCACACAGGTTGGTAAAATTGTTTCAGATTGGCCACATTATGATTGTGAATGTGGTATAAGCAAAAGATAACCTTAGGAGACTGCTAATAATGGGAGAGTCCGTGTAACATATTTATACAAGTTATGGGTAGACATTAAGACATTGTGATCATCAAACAGAAACTTAGATATTGTCAGGTTTGGACTGAGAATGTGTATGACCGTCCAGCCACTAACTTTTACAGTAATGACTTCCTCTTGTTTCTCAGCATTGTTTTCCTTTAAAGTAAAAATAAATAAATATTTGATTGCTCTTGTATGGCATGTGTCAGTACTCGTCTCTCGCACGTCCCAGAGGTCTTCAATTTTCAAGTGGATGGAGAAAGGGCAATCTGTATTCAATCACATCAGCTGTATATTCACACCATTATTTCAGGAGATGAATACGCTGATCTTGTCAGTAGTTGTGACCTCTTCATACTTGTGATTGTGTGTGGAAAAGACTTGGTGTATAAGTGTTCTTATCATAATGAGGGAAGAAGAATGAAGACAAGTTGGATTTCAAGGGTTTCACCAACAGCTTTCGTGTGATAAGTAATTTTCCAGTGTCTTTTTTTCAATTTAATAAAAAAACTGTTGAATTGTGAGACCAAAACATAATTTGTGAAGCAGTGCAATGTTTAGTAGTATTGGGCCTTTATATTTTATTTTTGGTGTTATCCAAATTGGTGTAGTTTAGCCGTCAGCTAATTTATCACACTAAAAAAACGAATTCATCACAGCCAAGAATACGTATCCTGGCAGCTTCTGTAAAAAAAAATGGCAATGTAATGGGTTAAAGGCTTCGTCCACGTTTTAGACCATGTTTTATGTTACAACTATATTAGGCCTCATTCACTCAGGCCTTGTTGCCCTGTATATGGTGAAGACCTGTTTGATATGCTTGGAGCTGTGGGAAAGAAGTGTGTGGGCAGCTCATGTAACTGTATGGAGATGCAGGAGTTGTGCGCCCTCACGCTCTGCCTCCTACAGCTTTGAGGTTTGACAGCCGCACACAGTCGGTGTCCATCTAAGTCCATACATGGTCTGTGTGTGGCTGTCAAAACTTGAAGCTGCAGGAAGCAGCGCGTGAGGGCGCACGGCTCCTATGTCTCCATAGACTTACATGAGTTGCCCGCATGCTTCTCCTTGCAGGTGCATAAAAAAACTGCCCTTCACGGGCAACACACCCGTTTGAATGAGGCCTTAAGGCCACTGCCACTGCAATTGTAAAGTTATGTCACTGCACTTGTAGTCCTGCCTCACTTCTGTCAGCCCCCTAACAGATGGTCCATACCTCTGCAATGACCTGAGCCTGGAGGTAAACACTGCAAAATCACTGATCGCTGGTGCAGTGCTCTGCAGGCTTCAATGCAAAAAGGTTTTGAATGCACATTGATCAGAAGATAATTCTCACAGCAAATAACACAATTTTTGCAAAAGGTGGAAGCTCGGCTTTATTAAAGATAATTGCAATTGCCTGCAGTCTTCTAGTTTAGATGTCCTCCACGGAGAGGATTTACTCAGTTAGCTCAGTACCGAGTAGGTCTGCTTACTCAGGCAGCAGTTTGTAAGTCTACTGTCTACAAACAGCAACCTCTGTTGGTAGCGAGGAATGGCTTGCTTACAGCAGGGATAGATACAAACACAGAACCAGACCATACTACTGAAAACAAGATTTATCATATCAGCATTTTTCATAAGCTGCTGGGACAAGTACAAATGTATAATGTTTAGCGAACTTCAAAGAAAAAATACCAAAGCCTGACTCATAAAGGACCACTATCATGACATCTGCTATATTCTAATAACTACATTTAAGACATAATGGTAATATTTGGTATAGTCATTCATTTATTTTGCATGCCCTTCTCTTCACATTTCATATAAATCAGGCTGTCCAGCAAGTGACAGGATTGGGACAAACTATAACAGTTCCAGACAGGGCTGTATTTAGGCTTCACGCTGCCCTGGGCACACTTCAAGTGGAAGTAAACCACTTTGTAAATGTTCTGTTTTTGCACTGCATACTTGCACATTACTTACTTTACAAGTGTGCCTTTTTCTAGCGCAGTCAAATCAATCTTCGGTCCTCACTTTTGTTCCCCCGCTGCTGCCATCTACACAGCCGACACTTTTGGCTTCTCAGAAGTCCTCTTCAGCCGTAGGGTAGCCACTGATGATGTAACTCCTGAACATGCGCAGAGGAGTAATATCCTCCCTAGCACCCAGCCCATTTTTGGCACCTTAGAGAAAGAACTATCGGGGAGAGGGGAAGAACTTTGCATGTCTCGTATGCCAAAAATCCCTACCGCTCAGCAATTTTTTATTTTCCTTTAGGCGAATGCTACCCCTTCTTAGAGAACAAAATTACTGACTATGCCCCTTTTTTCCCCATGTTTGATACTGTTGTAAAAGCTATAACCATAATAACATAGTTAAAATATACACATACTCTAAATAAAATAAAAATAATACTATATAACCATAACATATTAGAAATGTTTTACCTGCCAAGTGATTTGTAAATTATTTGTAAACAAAACTCTGTCTATTTAGGGCTTTTAAAATTGTATCCCCGATCCACTTGTACTTTCCTTGGCAGTGCTGCCCTGCTGTTCCTTCCTCAGTCGCAGAATTTCTGTTGCTTCTGGGCATTTGAAAGAATGATACCACCTCCCATAATGCAGTGCTCAGGCCTAGCATTCAATCCCCAGATGTCACGTACCTTAGGGGAGTCTGAGTTGACGAGGGCGGCCTCTCTCACAGCTCCGGTCCCGGAGCACCTGGATTGGTTACAGGGGCGCCGGGGCACAGAGGGGCAATGGTGCCAGAGGCTGGTTAGCATGTTGCGCCTGTGAGATGAGATGACGTGCGTAGATCCGGGCAGGATGCGGATGCACCGAAGAGGATCCAGAAGGCTTTAGATCCGATGAGCTGAGGAAGCTGGAAGCAGAACACATAAGGCAGAAGGATAGTCAAGCAGGCCAAGGTCGTCAACGAGCTAGCAACGCAGTACAAGGGGTGAGGCAGAATCAAGGTCAAAAACAAGCCGGGGTCTTCAGGGAGCAAGCAACAACAGAGAGTAGTCCAAGCCGGGTCAGTAACGGGTAATCAGGATACAGAAAACACAAGAACGCAGAACACAGGAAGCTGACGATCTGACAGCATAGGAGGATAGCTGAACACAGCCTTTATAGCCCAGTTGGCGCCAATTGTTCAAATGACACGTCGGTGCGTGCCCGTGCCCACAAACGCGCATGACGCGCACGAACGTGAGCGTGACACGCACGTGCGTGCGCACGTCCATTCAAAGACGCTGCTCCTATTATGGCTCTATGGTCCACAACAGGCGCATGCGCAGACGGCGACACTCGAACTATGGCTCTGGCTTTCTGACACTAGATCCAAACACCGTCACATGATGTAGGAGGTGACATCATTAACCTGGTGTAATCTATGACACAATTTGGTATTGAACTTATACAGGGCGAGTATAAGTGGGTCAGGGATTGATTTAACTGCTACCAAACGGTTCTACATATATACCCGTGCAAAATCTGTGTGCAAAAGCTCTACCCCTATCTAATGATGATAACCAGTTACTGCCCTATTGTGTGAGATCATCTTACCCCTTGCACAGCTTAAAGAAGAGTAAGCCAGGCTGTCAATTAGCCAACATGTCAAAGATGTAATTGGATTTCATGTGAAAGTAATATGTCACTGATCTCTGCACAGCAGTAGGCATACAACAACAGCAGCTATGAAGAGTGGAAATGAGAGTGGTTAGCTGTTGACAACTGATGGAGTAGAATATGAAGGTTTGGCTACATTGGGGGATTGAAAGGTTCTCTTTAAAATGTAACTCTACCTTGGAGTATGCCCAGTTCTAATGGATGTTCATTCAAACAAATAGGAACAGCCAGAAGTCAGATGCAAATTTCATAATGTTTTTTCTTCTTTTTGTAGTGCTGATGGTGTTTTGTTGACATATTTTCACAAGACAGCAAAATCAGCTGTAGGCGTAAGTGCTTATAAACCATCAAATCATATTTTTTCTCATGCAAGACTAACAAAACTGAGAATGTGGGCATGAAACTGGTTTGCATTTATTCCCTTGTCAAAATGAAATATAGCAAACCGAGGCATTACAAGTTCTGTACCGAGGTGTAATCAAAGGCAGTAAATCTGTGTTGTGCAATGTGAGATGTGATTGTATTAGGGAAAAATTGCCGTTTACAAATTTTATGGTGATCATCACTTTGGGTATTTTGCTTTTCTTTTCTATTATGGCAGCATGTAAATCTAGATGTGTCCAATGTCCCTTTTATGTAGACAGGAGCTCATGGGTATAATATAGAGGTCTAAGTAACCAATCGTTGCAAGCATACCGGCAGATGAGATGTGTAATATCCTTTTTACTCCAGCCACTGCCCCTATTGTAATATATGTTGTATAAATAAACCTTACTTGTCGGGGGATTGAATTTCTGTTATCTAATGTAGTGCATAACATGTATATCTACAGCTCCCTTCTGGGATCTGAACAAATATTTACTTTTACGTTATTTTGTTTTTGAGCCTGTTGATTTAGCAGAATCAATGCTGCTTTTGTTGATTGCATGAAAATCAGTACAATGAACAGCAAAACATGGAAAGGAGGTAGATAAAGAAGTATTTTCATTGTAATGCCTATTTTTTGTGTGGAGGTGTCCTTCTAATAGGCTAGTTGACATATTTCATGATTTATTGAATTGACCATTTCCTCCTAAGTGAAGGTATAGCCAAAACATTCTTTCAAGTCTTGGATAGAGTTGGTAAAGGTTTGAACCACCATCATGTTCCCATTGGTGCATTCAGAAAATATATAATGTTGGGGGGTTTTACGTCATTTTCAGACCTAAAATGTGGAATATAACATGGGTGCAAAAATTGAAAAAAGGGCCTCAGTCATGAAGGGGTTAAACCTCTCCTGGTGGCCATTGTCATTGAGACAAAAAATGTTGCAAACTCCAATTATCACCAGAGCAAGAGGTAAGGGGAAATATTCCAGTGGGGAAAACCTTTAACAAGAATTCAACTTACTTTCTAGAGATTTTCTTTCACTTCCTGTTGCATCTCCTGGTATAGAAAATGAAGGGATATCACTTCAATGTGACATGGACAGAAAATGTTTTATTCATTTTAACCCTTCCCTGCTCTATCCAGAATTTAAAACGGCTGCAGTCAATCCAACAGATCTTACTATCCCTTTTAAATTTAGAGTGCATAATAAGGAAAACTCAGCAGTGGTGGAGAAAAGCCTAAACTGCAGTTTGGAATCCATGCGGTCATTAATCCTCAGAAATATAGATGCTTGTGTTTTATACAGACCTATAGTGTCCACTTGTTACTGAACTTGGCCTTTAGGTGTTAAGAGGTTCTCAGATCTCGACCCACAAATGTATTTTTCTATTGTAGTGAACCAGGCAAAAACATCCTACAAACTACAGCTTGACCCCCAGCAGAGCTCTTTTAATCTTATCAGCAGGGGCTGCTCACTTCATTAAGGACAATGGTATATTCTGATGCTCAGCCAATACCCTGTTGCCTAATGGCCAGCCAGTGATAAGCAGCCCTAGATGTCAGAAAGTGCACCAGCTTCACAATTTAATTTGCCCGTGGGAGGCCTCCAAGTGGCTTGCTACAGGCATTGAGAGTTACTGTTTAGTAGTGAGCCAATCAATTGAACTGTACAGCTGGCAAGCTTCTTTCACATTAAATGCCACATTCTGCCACATTGGCTGGCCTTCAGGTAGAGCAGTCCTTGATCACCAGCCAGAATGCACCACTGCCTTCAGTCTGGGAAACTCCCTCCACATTTATAAGGTGAGTAGTATGTTTTGAGCCCCATTCACACCTGAGCATGAGCGTTTTCATGCGAGTTAGCAGTTTTTTTCGAAAGTTTTTCAAGCAATTTTGTTTCAGTCAAAAGAAATCTAATTAGTAGGATAAGGAGACTCTTGTTAGGTGCGGAATCGCACATTACATGGGTTTTTTCAGGTGCTTCATTTGAAGTCTGTGGGGCCAAAAATGCGCAATTCGGCCTGAGAAAAGCTCATTTTATTTTTTTCTTCATGCTGAGCATTGTCGCACTTTAGAAATGGAGCAAGAAAATGTTCAGGTGTGAATGTGGACTTTGGGGTTGCAACTGACAAAGTGTATGAACTAATGTTCCTAACCATGGAAGCATGGATGATAATTTATACATGTGCCAGACTGTACCTGACTGCGATTTATGGGGAGATTCCCTTTCATCATTTTAATAGTAACAGACATTGTAAGTGGAGAACCTTTTACAATAAGCGTGGTTTATTCTTTATAAGGTTTGGCACTTGCAACATTCTTTCTTTGCTGGAAATGTTCTTACACTTTAAGAGTGGCCATGGGGACTGGAAATGTATTTGTTATCAATGGGGACTGGAAAGTTCTCATCACCTGATAGTTGATATTACAGAGCTGCAGAGCTATTGCGGGCACATAAACAAACCAAGATGGAAAAATAGGTTGGCACCGACCTAAAGAGAGGGATTTACATCAGGGATTAAACTCCAACTTCAAGGTGCAGATAAATAGAAGACTGTAGTGTGTCAGTGCAGGTTACAGTCAAGCGATGATGATTAATTAAGAGTGTAGAAATAGGGAAACAAAATGGCTGCAAGGAAACTCAGAGCTGACACGCTCCAGAGATATATCATCATGTAACTGAACAAGCTACATCCTAAGAACTGACAGACTGACGATGCAGTGGGCTCTTCCAATCTAGACAGTATGACTGTGTTTAAATGACCACTGGCTTCTAGGAGGCAAGAAAAGGCTGAATGTCACAAGATATTATTAAACACCGCAATCCTCAAGGCTGTAAATGAATTTATTATTAATGACATATACATTGTTTATATAGATGTAAGGATCTTAGTGCCCAACAGATGGGCATCGGCTATGTACCTTCAGTACACATTGGTCTGCATTGGCTCAATGTTGTGTCATACCAGCTGTTTATGGCAATGCCAGAGGAGATCTCAAAACAGACGGCTCTTAGCTCATTTAGTTTGGGTTTTCCTGTAGGTCAAAAATGTCTCCTTGTAATAGACTCATAATGACTGTGAATTATTTTGCTGTAGGATGATATTTTGCATGATATGGTTCTGTCTGATCTCTCCTCCCCAGGTTTCAGAGTCAGTGGCTGGAGGTGATGCTCATTGCTGAGTGCCTACAAGCCAAATTCTCCGCATAGCTCTCATTCTTTGTGCAGCTGGGTGTGTAGCCTGTTGCTAGGTAACAAGGTATGCAGTAAAAATGACCCATTGGCTGGCAAAAATGACTGTATAATAGAGAACTGAAAGCTGATTTTCTTCATCTTCTACCCTAACTGGTTGTGTTTTTTTAGAACATTATGTATAGCACAGTACTCATTGTAAATCTTTTAAAGGGAACCTCGGGTCTTTTTAATAAGCAAGATATCATTTTTAAATGAAGGGCTGTTGAATTAGAATGAAACATATTACCCAACATCTAACACAATTATGGATCTTTGTTCCCTGCTTCCACCAAATCACGGGGACTGACAGAACAATTCATGCAGGACTAGTGCGGGGAAAGATAATTTTGCAGCGAGGGAATTAAAATGCTTTATTCCTGATCCAGACATGAGATTCTGAGAAGGATGTGTGGTCTCACGTGAGATAGTGGGAGCGATGCTACAAAAGCTCAGATCATTTAAGCACGCTGGCCATTGGTTAAATATAATTGTGCAGTCAATAGAAACCAATTTACTTCATACACCTAGATAAGAAAATGAAAGCAAGCAGGCAGTATACTGCAGTATACTTTATTACTAGTGTTTTGAATGAAACAATGCAGTTAGGGATGCACTGATAACATTTTTTCCAGCCCGCGAGTATCAATACTTTACAAATATAAAAAGACCCTTCTATCCAGTAAAGCATTAATTCAAACTAGGGGAGCACCGATACTATTTTTTCCAGACCCAGTACGAGTACCGATACTTTTCCTCTAGTACTCACCGATACCAATTACCGATACTTTTTTACTGTCTGTTTTTCTAAAACAATACAGACTAATGATTTTAGGACAGCGGTGGATCGCCAGGGCCCGATCCCAGCTGCAAAGCTGTGCCCCTTGCTAGTTCTGCCACTGACTCCAAGCAGTAGAGGGACTACAAATCCCAGCAATACATTATACAGCAATGCAGAACACCACCAGCTATAGAAGACTACAAATCTCAGCAATACATTATACAGCAATGCCAAATGTCAACCGGCTATAGAGGACTACAAATCCCAGCAATGCATTATACATCAATGCAGAAAAATAGGAAGCAACATACTATGCGCTGCTCTGGGGTGCCGGCCTAATGTCTCCAGTGGAGGATCACATGTGGCAGTGCAGGGTCTTAGGTGGCTGTGCAGGGTCTCAGGAGGCTGCATGAGGTCTCAGAAGACTGTGTGGGGATCTTACGGGGCTTACAGGGTCTCAGCAGGTATGTGCAGGGTCTAAGGTTGGCTGTGTGGGGTCTTACGTGGGCTGTGCAAGGTCTATGGTGGGCTGTGCAAGGTCTATGGTGGGCTGTGCAGGGTCTATGGTGGGCTGTGTAGGGTCTCCGGTGGGCTGAGCGGGGCCTATGGTGGGCTGAGCGGGGCCTATGGTGGGCTGCGCGGGTCAATGGTGGGTTGTGTGGGGCTTCAGGTGGGCTGTACGGGGTTTATGGTGGGCTGTGCAGGGTCTATGGTGGGCTGTGCGGAAGTAGCAGTTTACTTCCGCCTAGACCCCCGGCTCTGAAGCACTTACTGCGTATTACGTGAATTTTTGCACATGCGCATTGGCGGATGGAAGGGCAAGCATCATGTGTCCAGTGCTACAAATGCCTTCAGCCATATTTAAGGCGATACACATGGTGTTTGAGAACGATGCTGCCAGCTGGTTTCTGTGGAGACTACAGCAGTACTCAAAAGCAAAGTAAAATGCAACAGGGTAATGGGCGCTCCCCTTCCCCTCTTTTGGCTTGTAGATTGTTCACATAGCTGCCTTTTGGAAGGGATATAGGGGTCTATTCACAAAGCTGCCATAGGCAGCCGAGTGAATAACCGACCAGAAGTGAAGTGAATGCTGTTCGGCTATTCACTTCAGGCTTGTACGGCTGATTTCAGCCATACACCTACTAAAATCAGCTGTACATCGGCCAAACAAGCTCAGCCTGTTCGGCCGACCCGAAGTGCAGAAGGAGTTCGACTAAGCCGATCCAACATCTGGATCGGCTGAGCCGAACCTCCGACAGGCTACTCGCTGCTTTTCGGTCTATTCTCATAGATGCCGAACAGCAGTGAGTGAATAGCCGAATGCCGCAGAGCCGGGCGGTTCTGCTGCCGTTAGAATAATAATAAAAAAACCAGCAATAGGAATGCATAGCTAGATTCCTATTAGCTATTTCACTTTGCAATAGCCAATAGCAAACTAGCTTTTGCACCGGCCCTCTGCGGCTGTCAATCACTAGAAGGGGACCTGATGGAGAACTTCAGGTCCCCCTCTGCTGATTGACAGCAGCAGTGGGCGGGTGCAATAGCTAGTTTGCTATTGGCTTTTGCAAATTGAAATAGCCAATAGGAATCTAGCTATGCATTCCTATGGTGGTTTTGGTTTTTTTTTATTCTGATGGCAGCCGACGGCTTCGATGTCAGAAGAAAGAAAAAAAGACAACAGAGCAGTGAAAGGTTTACTCTGCTCGATCAAGCAGAGTAAAACTTTCCGTGAGAAAGTGTTTCTCTTCCGGGCGGCCGGGAGCCGCTCTCTAAGAACCCGTTCACATTGAGCGATTTATCGCGCGGTAATTCCCGCGATATCGCGGCAAATTACTGCGCTCCAATGCAATCCAATGGGGCAAAGGGTCCTGCTGTCGCGGGTCGTGTGTCGCTACAGCAGGACCCTTTTTGGAGCGGATTTAGCCGCGATTCAAGCTTGCTCAATGCAAGCTTGAACGCGACATCGCGCGGCAAATCTCGCGATGTCGCGCAATATGCAAATCGCGCAACAAACACGCTATTTGCATATCGCGCAGTGGGAACGGGGCCTAATAGCGGGAGACTCCCGGAGTGTCCGGGAGAGTTGGACTGTCTGGAGATCAGCGTCCCTGGATACATGGTAACCAGGGACGCTGATCTGTTTGTGCAAGTGGCCGGAGCCAGCCGTTCGGCCAGCTTCGGCTTTCACCTCGTCTCAGTCGAGCCGAAGCATATGCATTCGGCTTGACTGAGCCCCTCGGCCAACTGCGGGAGCTGTACGGGCTATAGGGAATAGCCCGTACAGCAGCCCTTCGGTTCTGCTAAACCGAAGGGGTCCTGGGGTCAAAACTACGACTAGATCCTTCGGCAGCTTTGTGAATAGACCCTATAGTGTTTTCTACTGGTAACCAAGGCATTGTACTTTTGGCACTTTAGGATGCTTTTGTACTTCAGCTCTCCCCTTCAAATGGCTGCCTAGCTAATATTGCGGGGATTATCCCTCTGGCTTTCCTAGATGCCCTGTCTTTCCTTTAAGTGGTTCACACCAATTTAGCAGATCATTAGATATTTATGTAGTGATATTGTGTATGAATATTTCAGTTTATGCAATTGTGTTATACCTCTTTACTCACCTTCATGTATACTTATTTATGTAGAGCATCATCTCCTTTTCTCCTGAAGAAGCCCCTATATTGGGCACAAAACGTGTTGAGGAGCATTGGCACCCCTTGATACCATGACATACACAATAATATCACAAAAATTGGACTCTTTATGCTCATCTGAAAAATAGTCAACATTGTTGTTATCTTCACTGAGTGGCCAGATTATTATGACCACCTGGTGTTTGTAGGCAATTTAGCTATAATTTCGCGCTGAAGTTGCTAGAGGGCCAGACCATTATAAATAGGGAAGCAGGTTGTTTACCACGACTTTAGAAGTGATTTTTTTCTGAAGATATGGGTAAGCAACGCGATTTAACAGCCTTTGAACATGGGATGATTGTTGGCGCTCGGAGCCATGGAGCGAGTATCAGCAAAACAGCAGAATTTGTTAAATGTTCAAGAGCAGCTGTTGTTAAAGTGTTTAAAGACTGGACTGTCAGCCGAAAATCTGGGTCTGACCTTGCAAATTGTGGCTGTCAGCGACTAATCAATGTTAGGGCAGAACGGAGAGTGGCAAGACTGGTACAAGACAACAGAAGTGCAACAGTGCATCAAATTACTGCAGATCTTAATCAGGGATCCTCTCAAATGATCTCCGAACGCACTGTTCACCGTACACTGCATCGTGTCGGATATGGAAGCTGAAGGCCCTTGCTGTCTGCAGTTAACAAAATAAAATGTCTCCAATTCGCACAAGGATTGGACAGTTGAGCATTGGAAAAAAGTCATGTGGTCCGATGAATCACGTTTCCAGTTGCATCATGCAGATGGCAGGGTGAGAATTTGGCGGGAACAGTATGAAAGCATGCACCCCACATGCATGAGTACAACCCTTCAAGCTGGTGGGGGCAGTGTTATGGTTTGGGGCATGTTTTCCTGGCATGATTTCATGTGGAACAACGTCTGAATAGCATAACATACCAAAGTATCGTTGCTGATCAAGTTCATCCTATCATGTTGATGGTGTATCCCAATGGAGATGGCTTCTTCCAACAAGACCATGCGCCATGCCACGGTGCTTGTATTGTGCAGGAGTGGTTTCAAGAACATGAGGGAGAATTTACCTTGCTTAGGTGGCCCCCACAATCACCAGATCTCAATCCAATTGAGCATTTGTGGGACGAAGTTGACAGAGCCATCAGGCAGCTGGTTCCACAACCATCAAATCTCACAGAACTGGACAGTGCTATTCATCAGGCATGGTGTCAGATTCCTCGCATCACCTTTCAACATCTCGTGGAGTCAATGCCAAGAAGAATCGCCACAGTATTGAAGGCAAAAGGTGGCCCAACGAAGTACTGATGGGGTGGTCATAATAATCTGGCCACTCAGTGTATACTGTATAAGGGAGGCCACGAGTATATGCTATATTTGAAGGAAGGATCACAATTTGTATGAAAGTCCTATTTTTCTTTTTTAATTTTGTACAAATAAAGATGCAGCTTTAAATATATTTTTGTATTATTAGTGGTGGTTTTTGATACCTGAAAAGCCCTCATCCATGCTTTATTATTGCATGTGGCATGTTGGATTTCGTCTTCTAGAAGTGTGTGGCAAAGGAAGACTCATTTAGTATGTAATGAGAAAGCCAGCATGCTGCTGAGTACTTGTAAGAATAAAAGCCTTCATTTATTAACTTAATAGGCTGTAAAGGCCTTACAGCTTAGTATTCCTAAATAAATATAACCCTAAATCCCTGTGAATGTGAGGATTCACTCTGTACTAATGAGATATAGGACAAATCAAGCTATATGGCACTTAAAGAGTTTGCACTCTAAGGAGCTTATGTAGCCAAGAGGATTAGTGAAATCGTATTGGGACGGTACATCAAAAGTCAAAGCCGAACAAAATATCCAGAACTGTGCATGTCACAGCGTTACAGTCAAATTCTGGTATCACACAATAAAGAAATAACAGGTAACTTGTATGACGGCTACACTAAATTTTTTGTCCTAAAGCTTTGGGCACAATTCATGCTGTCTACAAACGGATTGGGCAAACTGTGCTAAATGTTATTTTGGGTTTATTGCTTATACATTATGCATGTGTAAACTATCTCTGGCTTCCTGTTCTTGTATATTTGATATGTTTTCTCAAGTTCTGTACTTCATTCTTTGTGAACCATTTTTATACAGTTCATTACAACTTACCATTGTGTCTCCCAACAGCAACTACATGATAGCCATGCAAATTGAGCCAAACAGACAAGAAAGATCTGCTTAGCATAACAAATTAAGCAAATATAAAGGCAAATACAGTAGCAATACAACTACGCATTGACTGATTATAAAAGCTAGGAAATCATCCAGCCACTTAAGAATTTTTTTTTAATCCACCTGAAACTTCTGCAAACTTCTCTGTCTTGTAAGTCATCCCTGAAGTGGAATAAGTAGGCTTCCACCTGGAAAATATTAATGCAGCCATTAGGATACCAATGATTTTAAATAAATACTGGAGTAAACAATTTGCTGCAGTGCAGAGTGGGCACCCATTTATAGTGTACACTGCAAATCAGAGTGGTAACATTAGATGTGATCAGGTGACCCGTAAGGGTGGCCATGCTTGGATGCAGGGAACTGTAAACACCACACTACAACAGCGGGTCCTTTAAGGCAGTTGGGAAGAGACCTCAATGATAAAAGTTGACTCTGCTCACTAGATTCCTATTCCTAAAATGGAATCATTTTTGGGTGCACTGTTGTACTAAATTAAGCAGTTCTATCACATGCAATCTGCATCTTATTATCAATAAAAAAAAAAAGTTAATGAGATAGGGCATCATTTAGAATCAGAGAAATAATATGCCGAATTGAGCAAAGCTTGTTTACCTTCTCCTGTCTGCTGTGGTACTTGGGCTTCAGCCACTGGAGAATACTTCTATACTAAGAGGAGTTGTTTTGTCTTACTGTTTCCATGCATTGCATCAAATGATCTCTGCATTGTGGGATCTAAATCAAATACGAAACCAGCTGGTTTATGTAGAACTGAGAACTGTAACCTCCAGCTAGTTTAGTATTTCCTACTCCCATTTCCTGGGGAATAAGTACAGGTGGTTTAAAGAGTGTAACTCTCCTTGGACCTAGGACATCACTGAGTCTAGTCAAAAAATACCACTCCACTCTCTACTGAGTGCTCTCCAGTGCTTACATTACACTGAATACAGAAAGCAGTAGGATTCATATTGTGTCACCTTTTTGTTTTTGTTATCTCTTGTTTGAGCCATTGGTATGGGCTTTAATAGCTTTAAGTGCATTTCCAAATCCTGCTGAGCACAACCTGAAGGTTACTTTTGCAGATTTGGCTGATTTGATAGTGCATATGAGTTAAGATGTTTAAAAATGCACTTATTCTTTAGTTCTCTAAACCAAAACTATAGGTAGCTTTGCTCAGATACCTCAAGGTTTGATTAGATCCAACTGTGATAAAGCGGTAGTGGCCTTTAGTGGATGTTCTACTCGTTCTGGATTGCATGCACATAAGCTAGTAAGGTATTTAATTCAGGGCCGTAGCAAGGGCGAGGCGAGTGAGGCACTCGCCTCGGGTGCAGGCTGGGTGGGGGCGCAGCCAGGACACTGGTATTCCGCCATTTGGGGGGGCGCCGTGGCCCGAAGATTTTTTAGTGCGGCCGATGATTATTAAGTGTCCTCTGCCTGCGGCCGCCGTGCCGGCGCCGATCTGAGGATAGTGCCTGCGTTCTGGTCCAGTGCTATCTGCCAAAATGCTGCATGCGCTACTTTTTTGCAGATCGCACTGGACCGGAACACAGGCACTGATGTGTCACGCATTCGGGTGACGGCGATTGCACTGTGGGTGGAGTGCATGGCTGCGGTGCCATTGACTTCAATGCGCAGCCACACCCCCTCCCGCCCCAAAACACAGTGAGCTGGCCGGGTTTAGTTCTAGTGCGCTCCAGAGTCTGAACACACTCTTTATGGTGTGACTGGGCCCTCAGGCTGGGACCCACTGCTCGGGAAGCAGCGCGGAGCGGTGGCACGCTGCCTTCACGTGCCGTGTGTCATGTCATTTTGTCTCGCACACGTCAGCTTGCAAAAGCGCTAGCTGAGCGTGCTGAGATAAAAATAGAGATGAAATAAACGGTTTAAATATCATTAATTCCTTGTTATTTATTTAGTTTCCTCAAAAAAACATTGGGCTGGGGAGGGAGGGGGGGCACAATTTTCTGTTCTTGCCTCGGGCGCAAAATAGGCTAGCTACAGCTCTGATTTAATTGACCTGTATTGGTTGACTATATGCTTCGTAGATTGGGAAATCTGCTTGGCAAAGCTAATCCCAATGTCCCTTGTTAGGACCCCTATCTGAGAGCTAGCATCCCTATCTGAGAATACATATTTATGTAGGAATATTTGAAAATGATTTTCTGTTTAAATCATGCCTGCATGTTCAGCTGTCATCTAGTGTTCATAGCAGCTTAAAGTAGAACTTTGGCTAGGCTATGTCGTTGTAGAATATTGTACCATGTTTGTCATTGATCATTTCAGAAAGTTTACAGTTTTAAGTTTGAGTTTAAACTCCAAACGTTCTAAATAGGCTATGGAAATTCAACTAGTAACATATTCTTGCAGCAAATACAAGCAATAAACAAGCTCTTGTGACCCCTGTAGCTGCAGACACTGTGGAGAGATTCATCCTCAAAGTTTTAGTTATTACAGGTGTTTTATATAGTGCTGTCAATTTACACAGCTGGGGGTGGAGACGGCAAAAGATGCTAAGTGGGTTTTGGTGACATACCCATAGCCCAGACCTCACCACTGTAATTGACAATGCATTCAGCTGTTTTTCAGACTGCTGTAGTCAGGAAGTGTTAAGGAATGGCATTATCCCTGTATCCCAACTTGCAGCCTAAACTCATTGCTACATGGAGTGATAGAATTCCTGAGACCTGTGAACTAAGTGAAACCCACTTAGCATCTTTTGCAGTCTCCACCCCCAGCTCTCCAAGCTGCAGGGAGATGAGGGGGGTTGAGTGGTCACATGAATGCTGATGAAAGCAAGAAAGAACCAAAAGTATTGCATTATTTTTGTATATTTGCAAATGGGACAACATGCTTAGTAATGGTGTTGTAAGTTGTATTAGTCTGAAATGTTTTGTGTTTACATACAAAAAATGTTTTGCATTTCAAGAAAGAGAACTCTTTAAATAAGACCAATTAGATCATCATGCTAGTTATCACTCCTTGTAATACTGCTAGCCTAAACCCTGTCACCAACTTTAAAAAAAAATTGCAGGTAAAAGCATAGAAAATCGGGTATTTGAAATATTCGCACGTAGTGTTCTTGCTTTTCATTAAAGATTGTTAATAACTTTCAATGTGCCTTTGAACTTTTTGACTAGTCCATTTCCTAACACAGCTCCCTCCCTACTTGACGTCATGGCCATCTCCTCTCCTAAGAGTGTCCAATTACTCTCTGTGACCTTCCTACATAACATTTTATGTAGCTGCCAGATAAAGGAAGGCAAGGAAATATTATGGAGTGTCATTTGAGGGGGAGACATGGGCCTGCTGACATCATATTCAAGATGGTGACACAGCAGCAGTCTCAGGGAGTTTGGATGTCTATACAAGGGAAGTTTTTTTAAGTTGAATCACATGAATAAAATATGTTAAATGCATGTAAACTTATGGAAAGATTGTTGTTGAAATGAATGGTCTGGGAACTTGGTCTCTTCAGGGCTGGCGTTAATTGTGAGTTTCAGTGAGGTACATTTTGAAATGTTGGTAAAATGACACTTCCTAACTCCAGGCATCTTGGGACTTGTTAAGGGTGGTTGTGTTCCATCAGACCAGGGTAGACTTGAGGCACATCCCGTCCATTCGTCTTCTGCAGATAACAGATAAGCTCATCTCACAGTATAAATCCAATCTCTCTATACATTAAATTAACACTTCTAGGACCTGTGTCCCACTTCTTTGGAAACAGACTCACCCCCTACCACCCAACTTTGGTTTGCAAAGATAAATGACCTTTACCAAATGGAAGATCTTACAGCTTCCTTGAAGAACCATGAAGTGAAATTCAGACCCACTTGGAGACCAGGCCAATATTTCAGAACTACTGATCAGTACCTCAGGTTATGGCAACTGGATATATTGTCTGGAAGATGTCTATCCCTTGCAGGACAACACACTCAATCTGCATCCTGGATTCCATCCTGCTTGGGCCGCTTCGGGAAATGGGACCTTTCCTTTACCCTTAGAACGTGGTATACGACCCCTTTTTGTTCTACCCCTTTTTCTCTTCTTAAACTGGTTTTTCCCTCTTCTCCTCTTTCCACCACCTTTTTTTCCTGTAGGTTTTAGATGATCGGGAGCATTTATAAGCATTTCTAGTAGACACAATGACTGATAACTGTCCTTGTTGACTCTTCTACATGGTTCTTCACCTTATTCGCTAGAGATTACTCTCTATTGTATGGTATTCTAACTATGCTTTGAAATGTTAGTACTATGTTTTTGTGGGCATTACGTACAGTTTAGTAAATACATTTAAAAAAAATAACAAGAGCTAAAACAATAAGTTATGAAGATATAAGGCGTTTTTAGAAGTTAAATGTCCATTGCCTGCAAATAAAAAAATATTTATCTTTGTGAACTGAAGAGATTTATTATGAGAGAAAATAACTAATGGAAGTAAAATAGCCATCCATCTTAGTGAATTGAACCTTTTGCGCTGCTAGATCCAGGTTCAATGACATCCTTTCATTTTTTCTAACATGTACTGGAAATCTAAAGGTACTGGAATAGGTTTCTATGTTATACACAGATACTTTCCTGAATAATGGTTTTGAAACGTGAGCCCCATTCTCTGTTTGAACCACTATTCATCTTTCATTGCCCTGCATATTTTGTCTTTTGTGATGGAGGTGAGGAGACAAATTAAAGTCAATGTTTCTCTCTTGTGTCACAAGTAATTTCTATCTTACACAGAGATCATTATTCACAAATTGCTGCGTTTGTTGAAAATTAGATTACTGATTTTCAGGTAAACCTTTGACTGACTGCCATGATTGATTAGACTGTGTGAAGAGGTATTTAGCGTGGCATCCTTGGTTGCATACATGATTCATCAATTACACCAGAAAGTACTGAACACATGACCCAAAACTAATGCAATCAATGCAACCATACTGATGTGTAACATGACTGCCTCCCGCATACAGACAATTAATAGAACAGCTTTTCAAAGAGACCAAATTAATAAACTATTTGGAAGTAATGATAATGTACAGTTATAAGGCATGTGGAAACCACACTGTAATTTGCATTCCTTTTATGACTTAGGAAACCATTAAATAGCAAGGGCTTGATGTTCTAAACGATATGTGAGGCAGTTACATGCAATGCATTTTTTCACACAATTCATCATTTGAATGCATTTTTTTCAAATGCTGGTGAATACACTGATTTTCCATTCCTTTTAAGCCCATAACCACATGAAATGAATGGTTAGAAAAGCTTTGTTATCTGCACTCTATAATACTGATACTGGTTCTGTGCTTAAAGCATATCTAAACACAAAAAAAAAAACAATATATTGCAGCTTACCATTCCTTAAATGTTTTGGCTGCATTAGTTTCCTGTTTTTAGCTTTTTTTTATTTTCACCTGTTGCTCCAGCTAGTAATACACTTCTGTCTTAGGGTGGCTCCCCCTATGGTGGAGCAATGGAGCCACCCTTGAACAGCAGCATTGTCACCTTGTGGTAGTATCAGATGTACTAAAACAGGACAACAGGGCCAGTGCTCAGGGGACCAGCTGATTTCACAGAAAACTAAACGTTTTGAACATCAAGAAGCAGCATCCAGTGTAAGTGATTTAATCAGCATTTGAAATACCTTCAAAACATTTGGATTTTAATATCACTTTAATGAGAACATGAAGCCATCTGTCTGAAAATTAGATTTAACCCAGAGATGGATCTCTTGACATAATAATGGCCTGAATCACACTAAAAACCCACAAAGTAATAGCTTTTCCTTGGTTTTTTTTTTAATTCAAATATTATCACCATTATTTGTAGACACAGTTTGAAGAGTTTGGAGAAGACAGAAGTGAACAATATAGGCCAAAATAGCTGATTTGGAAAAAGTCTTCTAGTTCAGCTATGTTGTCCTAGAGTGTTCACTTATCTTGCCTTCTCCAATCCCTTCGCCCTTTTGTGAATAACCCTGCGCTAATGTTTGCCTGTTCAATATTTTGAAACAATTTCCATGGGTGGTACTTACTTACTTTTTCAAATGACTGAAAATCCATTCTTTAGCTGGGAATCTGCTTCAGTTTGCAGCCAGAGGGCCTTCTCTTTATATCCGGGGCTAAAATAAACACCCAGAAGGGCACTTGGAAGAATGAAGACAATGTTGAATCTTTTTTAATATTTAGATGCAGATAAATAAAACATTCTCAAGATGTTTTATGTGTGTGTACACACTATGTGCATAGTTAAAAGGGCCAGGGTTGTTAAGAGATCCCTTTCCTAACTCACCAGGAGAGAAGACCTCAGCTTGGTTGAATACTACATGGGGGACCTGTGGGGTTGCACATATATGTACCTACCCACATGCACTTCTGAGGAGCAGGGATGCCAAACAACCTGGTGTCTGTTCACATCAGCAATGGTTCATTAACAGCAGTGCCCCCTTTTCTGGGGGAGGGAGTTTTTTCATAGCACCCCATCAAGATGAAATGGCATAGGGACTGCCATCAGCATATCAGGACGATGCACGCTCAGTGGCCCCTTGCCATTTTGATTACAATGTGCATGCCTGGTGTGATGGGCTGATTGCAGCAAGGGGGGAAACGGGAAAAGTGTAGCTAGCAAGCTATAAATATATATTGTGATGTAATGCAGCTAGAATGCAAGCAGCAATGGAAAGCAGCTTTTCTCTACATTTAAAATTTCTAATACATTTGTCAAATGGAGTTTGTGGTACAGTATATGAACCTCAGCAAGTTGTGTTCTGTAGATTTTCTTGTGTGATGACCTTTGAATGATTGCTAACAAAGTCACTTATGTCACTATGAGAACTCTCCCACAATACATGCACTCAGGTGTTTCAAGCCAGCACTGTTTTAAAGGCATTGGCAGAATGTGACTAGCAGGTGCTTTTGTTATGGATCTACTTGTCCTACAGAAGCCTTGATTCTTTCTTGTCTTTGCCTTTGCAGAATTCAAGTCATGTAGCAGAAATGAGCTAAACCTCAAGCTAAATGCAGTAAAGATTTCAACGTGCAGAAGGTAAGATTGCATCATACGCAGTAGGAATCTGACAGTTCATTCTTTATAGCTGTTCATAGTGCAAGTGTAACAACCTTCAGTGATAAAATGCTGTAATAAAATGGAATAAGCAAACTGGAAAATTTAAAATCCTCAGACATTTTCATACTTATTCACAGATGTTGTTTAATTGACCGTTCATTTATGGGTTACAGTGGCAGCAAGCTGAGTAAGAAAGATCATTCTTTTCTTTTTCGAGCAATAGAATAAAACTCCTCCTGAGGGATTTCAAAGCATTCACCTGGGAGAAATAAACTTTTCAAGGTGTTCTGGGTTTGTCCCTGCACTTGCTGCATTTAGACCTGCCTACAGCAGCTTAAAAGGGGACCTTCAAAGCTGGATGATGTAAATCAGCAAACCACACTCTTTTTAGCTCATCGACACCCTTCATTAAGTTTCAGATTGTTAATAATTGAATAAATATTACTTAAAATAGTAGTAGTACAAAAAACAATGTTTGGTACAATGCTGATATTATTTGTAAACACAGCAATCAGTTCTTTGACACCACTCTTATTGCTGTTGGCGTACTCACTGGCTCTACAACAGAGTTGGCGTTGGAACGTGAACATTAATCTATGTCCTTCCAAATAGGGGGGTAAAAGGTCACAGGCACACAACCTAAAACACGCTAGTAAACGAGACGAGTAACAACACACAGCTTATAGAGAAAACTCAAAGCTTCTCTCACGGATGGCTGACCATCCAACCCTGGGTAACACATTGTCTCATCTCCAGCCACCTTGTCGTCAGGACTATGGACAGGCATGGAACTCTACAGAGACCTTAAAAGATTAATTGACCCCTACTGTATGAATCGCTTATAGACATTTCTCACCGCTTTTTGACCCCCTACCATTTTATCAACCCCTTATATAGTCCCATCGATACTGGGGGGTCAATGTGACCACATTGGGGAACCCTGGTGTAAATGGAAAGTGCTTAAATGAGGTGAAACCCACTTGTGGCAGATGCTGGCATAAGTTTCTCCTCCTGCTCCCCTAGTGGCCATATTCCATTGTTTAATACAATGTGATATTGACCACAACCAAGGCTAAAACATGAGACTTAGGAAAAGAGATGTGGAGGTATTTGGCAGGAACTGCTCTAAGTAAGCTTATATTATCTTTGCATCTCCTCCATAAACAATTACACCCAAGGCAGGAGCCCTATTGGTCAACCAATGGCGTAGCCCTGTTGGCAGTACAACATCATTTTATTTGGTGGTACTGTGTTATAATATATTTAGTTGGTAGGTAAATCTAACTATATAATATAACTGAACTTGCTATTTATTTTTTTCAACATTCCAACATTTAATAAAGTGGGGTAGCAATCAAATTATGGTGTTTGGACTACCCATAGGGGTTTAAATGCTGTTGAATTCCCTTCCATTGGGTGAACTTAATAAGTCACTTGGATGAATGGTGAACTTTTCTCAAAAATAGTTAGTAGATCACGTTTTATTAAATGCCACTAGATATTTGTAGACAATCTACAGGATAGTAATAATATGGAATCAAATTATGCTGCATAGTACATAAATGAAAAGAACAGAACACTGAGCCAGAAGGGGACAGATTGAAAGGAAGACCCAAGGCCCACTCATAATAGTTTGTTTACCACAGGCAAGACTGCCATGAAAAATACTGCTGTTCAATAAACATGTCCTTATATACCCTGCTGACCAGCGTGTTCCTATTCTTGCTATCTGTTCTTATTCCATCTGTAATGTGGTATCTTGCTGCAATATTCCGATTGTTGACTTTGCGGTTACCTTCCATAACCCATTGGACAAGTCAGAGATTGTTGAAGATGAGAGTGGATGGAGCAAATAGCAATTTAGCCTGCATTTGTGATAAATAGGGGTTTAGAAGATATGTAGAGCCCCAGCCATATTGTTATATAAGCCTTAGATTTTGATCAAAGCTGAACATTGCTTGAAGACATTTACAAATACAATTTATCTTTGCTGGAAGAGAGAAACCAAGAATTGCTTCTCTTTAAGTCTACAAAAAGTGGGTGTAGAGTCAGAATGACTGCATTCACATTGCTTAATGTTGAAAAGCGTTTATTTTGTGCACAGATGGCCAATCTATTTCTTGTTTACTTGTGCTAGTTAGGAATCTCTGTTTTGCATTTGTCATGTTAAGTATGGATTCTACAGACCGAAGCATAGAACATTCCTCTTCTAGTACAGCATAAATGGACTCATGACTTACAGCACACCATACCACAGCTCCAGCGAAGTTACATATCAATGGGAACAAACATATTGCGGTTATAGATTACATTAAGCAAACAGCCTATAACAATGATTTTTAGCCGAGTTTTGAAAATAGCACTGGCTATAAAGCATTGGATATAGTGTTAAATGCTGTTCAGTGTCACACACAATTTAACTCTAGAAGATGAAAATAAAATTGGGTATATAGAAAGAATACATTATTTGTATGTTACATTCTGTGTTCTGTGCGCTATCCAGCACATACATGAATCTTTCTGTTTAACCTTTAAGCAGCCAGAGGTACTTTCATCTTTTTGCACTTTTTCAGTCTCCAGGCCTAATCTAATTACATTCTATGTTAAAGAGTAATTCCACTTTTGCAGAGTAAAATAAAATCAGTCCCCTCTGGGTGATCAGTGTACGTTGTAAGGAATTTAACCAACTTTGTTGCCGCTTCCTACCTGTTTCTGTTCTGAAAAAAATAGCTGTTTGTTGCAGCATGTCCTTGCTTAATTGCTAGATTAAGGGTTTTATTGTGCCAGCATAGAGCATGGCTGTGTCAAAACTAGTGCTCCAATACATTAGAATGTAGACTGGTAATCCTTGTCCAATGTAAGTATGCATGTGTAATATGTAATCGGCCCACAGGGATTCTGTAAAGCACTGTAGCAGCCAGAGCTACTATGATGCTGGCTGCGATGTTCTATGGCGTTGTGCTGAGCTGCTTCCCCTCTGCTCTGAAAACACAGGGGGTCACTCGCTCAGCACATTGGGCATTCAGAGAATGCCTAGTATTTTTATCAGTGAATACAAGGTGTCCCCTGATTGGATGAGGGGTCGGTGGCATAATTGCAAACATGCATATAGATATTTAATATTGCCTTAAAAACTATCTAAACCCAAAAGTGAACATTGAATATATTGCGGTTTACCAGCAATTTTTACCTTAGATTTGGTTGCTGCATTAGTTTTTACAATCGTAACACACTTTCAGAAATTCAGTGTCCTTATCACTTTCTGTGAGCTGAAAAGTCAGTGAAAACATTGGGGGTTATTCACTATTGAGACGAAGGATACAGCCGTAGCTTCGGCTGATCCTTCTGCTCTCTTTGGCCGCTGGAGCCCTTCGGTTCAGTAGAACAGAAGGGCTGCTGTACGGGCTATTCACAATAGACCATACAGCAGCCGAAGGCGGCTCAGCCGAGCTGAAGGCATATGCTTCGGCTCAACTGAGCCAAAGTGACAGCCAAAGCGGAGTGAATGGTCTGCCGAAGATCAGCCGTTCTCCCCGCAAATGACAGCTGGGTGATCTCACGGCTGGCTCTGCCACGTGGTAATGAAAGATCCGGGTGCCCAAATGATCTGGGGACGTTGATCTGTTATTAAACAATAACAACTGGGCGACTTCGCCCAGTTGTTATTCATTGGCGGGGACCTGCTAGAAGACTCGGCCAATCAAGTGCCGGCCAATAGGAAACATGTGGCGGAGCTAGCTGTCACTGCTAGCTCCACCCAATTGTTTTGTTTTTTTATTTGTCTTTTCTTTAAAATATTTCATTTTTTTTTAAGTTTCCTCTTTTGTATAATTTTTCAAATCATTTTGCAACTTATTTTTTTTTCACATTAATTACACTTCTTTTCTATTCTGCTCGGTACCTCGGAGGTACCGAGCAAAATTGATGAGCCGAATGCCGCTCGGCGACATTCGGCTATTCACTCACTGCCGTTCGGCCCGAGATGTTGGATCGGCTGAGTCAAAGTCCTTCTGCACTTCGGCTCTGCATGTTTGGATGACCGAAGGCAGCCGATGTATGGCTCATTTTAGCTGATATATGGCTGAAATCAGCCGTACAAGCCAGAAATGAATAGCTGAACGACATGCGTCTCACAGCACTTCGGCTGGGTTATTCACTTCGCCAGCTGTGTGAATAACCCCCAATGTTATCTTTGTTTCGTAAACAAAGGGGCAGGAAGTGAATTATGATCAGTGTTACAAAGTGAAAATTAGGGGAAAAGAGGCCTGAGAAAAAAGAACCTCTGAAAATTAAATGAATCCTTATCCTGCACATAACCTCTGATACTACCTTCAATGCTCAGATAACATGGTGTACATCACTGCCACTGTGATAAATGCTGTCATGGCAATACTAGCAGGACTAATATTATGAAGCCTAAAATGTCATGCAAAAATGTGTATTGATATAGAATTGAAAGTTTTCACCAAGAAAATCCTTGCACAGAAATCAATGAAGCCAATTCGTGTGTGCATGTTTATTGCTGAATCCACATGAAAATCTTCTAGCAGTCAGATTGTGCCCACATGTTCAACACAAGCTAGTGTCTATGGACGACATGAAACAGCATGATACAGAAAACCTGCATGTATTCCTGCTAGCTGACTATGCTGCTTGATAATGTATTGGACATTCCCGAAATCCTAAACTTTGAAACTAGAGGGATCTGCGAGAATCTTCACATAAATAGGCTGTAAGCTTGAAGCTTAGCGCCTCACACCCGCTGAATCTCACCTTGCTTTTATCAGTGAGAAGCTTCAGCTTTTTCTGGCCTAAGGAGGTTTCCATGTATAGTTTCTCACTTATCTTTCTATCAATACATGCAATGTTTCAAAGCTATTTACTGAAAACCTTTCTATTCACTAGAAAATGTTTCTTTTTCTATTAAAATGTTAAGTATATCTGGAGGCATCGGCATAGCCATAAATGGACTTCACGCATATGCCAAAACATCCTTCAACCATTGACATGGACTATCAGCCACACAATGATAGAGCAGCTCTTTTGGCCTGTGAATGCTGAGGCAAGGGCATATGCAGCTCAGTTTTTGGTAGATTAGGTCTATAATGACCTAGTTTGCCTTATTATCATTAGATTATCATACATCCCAGACTGCACTTCATACAGCATTCTGGCCAAAGCAGAAAAATGGTGCTCATAGTGACAGTAATGGATCGCACCATGCGCCACATGTCGTAGAAAGAAAAAGGGTCATCAGCACTCCGTAAGAAAGAAATCAATGTCTATGTAGCATCACATAGGTTATACAGCCAATGTTTCGGGGCCGTGTCCCTTCCTCAAAGCGTCACTGAGCTACTTTTCTGTTTTCATACCTAATTAATAGTTAGATACCGAAGTGATATTTGGAGAAGATCCCTGTGCGTTTGTCGGTGTTTTAGCATCAAAACATCACTGTGTCCCAAGGGACCCTGCATGGCCCTGAAACGTTGCCTGTATGACCTATCGGACACTATGTAAATAGATTTTCTCTGATTTCTTCATTATGGAGGACTGATGACCTTTTCTTATGCCTGATTATCATGACATCTTTGGGACCTTAAATTGTGATAAAAATTGACATTTGTGAGATGAAACAATTCCAAGTTCATCGTCATAAACCAGAAATCAATGACTATTGGCAAAAATCAATGTATTAAGCCTATTACATTAGGGCTGTATATGTTTAGCTGATAGTCGCTTTAAGCAAACACTATACAGAATGAATGAGCCACATTTGCCACATGTAATTCTATAACAAACAAGCAAACTGCAAATCTAGGAGGTTCTCCAGCTAACTTGCATATATTATAATAACATTAGCAATGCAATAGGAATACATACTATAGTTGTTTTCAATAATGCAATCAAAGCTTATTTTTAATAATCCCTTTTATGTAGTGAGTGCTGTCTTCAGTCTGCACATCACTTTTAACAACTTCCTGGATTGCCAGTGTGCTTTGTTTCTCCTTCCCTGCTGCTTGATTTAATAGAATCTCAATTTCTAAAGAATGGCCTGGCCAGGAAGGGGGTCTAAACACCTGGTCTTGAAGTGGTTAACTACTAGAAGTACGCGGTGTTAAACCCCCTTCCTGGCTAGGCCATTTTTCAGTGTTCAGCGCTGCGGTACTTTGACTGACATTTATTCCGTCATGGAACGCTGTACTGAAATGAATTTTATACAATTTTTGGGGGGACAGACAGAGCTTTCTTTTGGTGGTATTTTAATGACCACTGGGGTTTTTCTTTTTTACTATAGAACAAAAATTACCCTAAATTTTGGAAAAAAACCTGTTTCCCTATGAAATGTTATAAAACATTTTTTATCACCACAATTTTTTGGTAAAATATAAAAGACGGGGTCACGTCGGGTAAATAGACACCAAACAAGGTTTAAAACGGCCACACCCAAAATTGGCCAACGGCGAGCTTAAAAAGCTTTTACCGCTCATCAGTTTAGTGTTATCAGTAATTAATGGCCCTAAAATGATTGCTCTCATTGCGATGTTCGCGGCGATATGTAACATGCCCGGCACAATAATCGGAATTGTCGCACCCAACGCATGTTTGCGCGTGTATGTGTGTGTGTGGGGGGGGGGGGGCTTTAAAAAACAATTTGTGTTATTTTAAATTTTTTTTATTTGTGACTATTTTTTTAGCTTCTTAATTTTTTTTTAATGCTTTAAAATTTTTATCAAACTTTTTTTTTTACTCTTAACTTTATTGCTATCCCGTAGGGGAATAAGAAATCCCCTATGTGATAGACAATTAACATGACAGGTCCTCTTTATGGAGACATCAGGGGTCTCTAAGTCCCCTAATGTCACCGAGGTACACCCAGAGAAGCTGATGAAGCAGGGAGCTGCTTCCTCAGCTTCTCACCGGCATTTGTAACCGGAGAGTGACACGAAATGCGGAAGTGATGTACATCACTTCCTGCATTCGGGGACCAGAGATGAGATCAAAGGGATTTAGTCTACTGATCTCCTTTTGATCTCCACTGAGAGCGTCGCCGTGCCGGCCCCAGCATCACCAGGCACAGCGGATCTCGGGACCAGCAGCGGTGGCGACGGAGACGGAGCGGTGTGCACACCCGCATCTACTACAAGCGATTGGGCGTCTCTAGAGAGACGCTCGATCGCTTGAATATAAACAGCCATTTCTGACTGCGCACGAGCGCGGGGGGTGGGGGGGTGTCGCGGGGCAGGACGTCTAAGTACATCTTCCCGCTCCTATAAGACTCCCGTCCGGCCGTTCAGGAATGGCCATGGACGGAAGGTGGTTAATAAGTAAGTTTATAAACTTCTAAATCGATATTGCTATTAGCAGTGGGATAAAACCTATGGGAATTCAATATGGAAACACAGGTTTATGTTTAGTTTTTGACCATAGATAACCTTTAATCTTCTTTTTGTGGGTTGTTTTGTGCGTGTGCACAGGAACACACATGCACTACCTCCAGGAGGCTTTCAAATACATATAATCTGTATGCTCTCCTTTTCTTGGCGAGAGATGAAAATAGACAACCTTATTCTTCATAGTTAGTGTGTGACATGCACTGAATCAGGGATGGGCACATCATTTGAATATTGCCAAAGGGGATTATAGCTCACTTCCAAAGCATCAGGTTTTTATGTCTGGTGAGCTTTACTGGCAATCCCTGAAGGTACCTGTACAGAGAAGTAAATAAATGCTTAGTAAGAATCCTTTTAATGCAGGCATTAAACTGTCTATGAATGGAGTGGGAATATTGCCATCAGCAGTCAGGATCAAACATTTTCAGGCTGGAAAAATGTTTTTGACAATATTTTATTATATTCGAATATTTACAGTTCAAAATGTATTCTAATATTCAAAGTATGTACAAAAATTTGATTGCTATGGCTGCAATTTTTGATTTCAAGTTCAGTTCAGAGAAAAGCCCCAAAAAATGTTAGTCAAAGAGATACCTTTTAGTGACTAATTCAAATAATTAAAAATAGAAGCTTTTAGACCTCTAAAGCGCCTTCTGGAAGTATTATGACTGATAAAATGCAAATAAAGTTCAGACCATCCCCAGGATGCCACACTTGCAAGGAAGCAACATTTGGAATTCTGACAGCTTTAGAAATCATAGCGGATTTAACTGGAAAAGTAATTTTTAATTATAGAAAACACCAGCAAAAATGACTAGATACACATTAATATAGGATAAAAGTAGCAGCTTTAGTTGCAATGCTCACTTTTAATCCAGAACTCTTCCCTGAAGTACTGCTTTCCACCACAAGGTGGCCTTAATTCGATGGCCAGCATCATTCAGCCTACTTCCTTTGAGCCCAGATCATCCAGGACCTGTCCCAGCACGCAACTGGACAGTGAAAGGAGACGCAGCACAGTGATGAGCTCATGTGTGCTGGGATTCAGCTTGAAACAAAATCAGTTTATATTTTAATTGTAAAAATTGACAGGTCTATGTGGTCATTACACATAAAAGTAAGACCTTGTGCATACAGGTGCATGATACCATGTAATGCAAATTGCAGACGTATTGCCGCATCCGGAAAATATAAAATTGTTGCATACAGCCACCTATAGTAATAAATGGCTGTACGCGGCTGTATACAGGTTTATGCTGCTACGTATTATTACTATACAGGATTTATATAGCGCCAACAGTTTGCGCAGCGCTTTACAATATAAGGATGACAGTATAATTACAATACAAGATGGTGAGGAGGGCCCTGCCCCTGGGGGCTTACAATCTAAGAGGGAGGGGCAAGAGATACAAGAGGAGGGAGCTGTGTGGGGATGGATTGTTTGAGAAAGTGATATTTCAGTGGTTAGGTTGAGGTGGGATAGGCTTCCCTGAAGAGATGAGTCTTAAAGGATCGCCTAAAGGCAGTCAGAGTGGGAGATAGACGGACAGATTGGGGTAAAGAGTTCCAAAGAATGGGGGAGACTCTAGAGAAGTCCTGGAGGCGAGCATGGGAGGAGTTGACAAGGGAGCTAGAGAGCAGGAGGTCTTGGGAGGAGCGTAGGGGACGGTTAGGATAATACTTTGAGACAAGGTTTGAGATATAGCCGGGGGCAGAGTTGTGGATGGCTTTGTAAGGGGTTGTTAATATTTTGAATTGTATCCTTTGGGGCGAGTGGAAGCCAGTGGAGGGATTGACAGAGGGGGGTTGCAGACACTGAGCGGTTGGTTAGGTGGATAAGTCTGGCAGCTGCATTCATGATAGACTGAAGGCTGAAGGGGAGATAGCCTTTGCAGAGGTAGGCCAATGAGGAGGGAGTACTACACGCATGCTTACGGGTGTACAACCCTAAACGCACACAGACTACATTCAGGCTTTACACATGCGTGGGTTTACGTAAGTAGCGGCATAAACCCATGTACAGCCATTTACTGCCATTTACTACTATGGGCAAATGTATGCAACAGTTGTGTATCCTGGGCACGGAAATTCAAAATGTATTCTAATATTCAAAGTATGTACAAAAATTTGATTGCTATGGCTGCAATTTTTGATTTCAAGTTCAGTTCAGAGAAAAGCCCCAAAAAATGTTAGTCAAAGAGATACCTTTTAGTGACTAATTCAAATAATTAAAAATAGAAGCTTTTAGACCTCTAAAGCGCCTTCTGGAAGTATTATGACTGATAAAATGCAAATAAAGTTCAGACCATCCCCAGGATGCCACACTTGCAAGGAAGCAACATTTGGAATTCTGACAGCTTTAGAAATCATAGCGGATTTAACTGGAAAAGTAATTTTTAATTATAGAAAACACCAGCAAAAATGACTAGATACACATTAATATAGGATAAAAGTAGCAGCTTTAGTTGCAATGCTCACTTTTAATCCAGAACTCTTCCCTGAAGTACTGCTTTCCACCACAAGGTGGCCTTAATTCGATGGCCAGCATCATTCAGCCTACTTCCTTTGAGCCCAGATCATCCAGGACCTGTCCCAGCACGCAACTGGACAGTGAAAGGAGACGCAGCACAGTGATGAGCTCATGTGTGCTGGGATTCAGCTTGAAACAAAATCAGTTTATATTTTAATTGTAAAAATTGACAGGTCTATGTGGTCATTACACATAAAAGTAAGACCTTGTGCATACAGGTGCATGATACCATGTAATGCAAATTGCAGACGTATTGCCGCATCCGGAAAATATAAAATTGTTGCATACAGCCACCTATAGTAATAAATGGCTGTACGCGGCTGTATACAGGTTTATGCTGCTACGTATTATTACTATACAGGATTTATATAGCGCCAACAGTTTGCGCAGCGCTTTACAATATAAGGATGACAGTATAATTACAATACAAGATGGTGAGGAGGGCCCTGCCCCTGGGGGCTTACAATCTAAGAGGGAGGGGCAAGAGATACAAGAGGAGGGAGCTGTGTGGGGATGGATTGTTTGAGAAAGTGATATTTCAGTGGTTAGGTTGAGGTGGGATAGGCTTCCCTGAAGAGATGAGTCTTAAAGGATCGCCTAAAGGCAGTCAGAGTGGGAGATAGACGGACAGATTGGGGTAAAGAGTTCCAAAGAATGGGGGAGACTCTAGAGAAGTCCTGGAGGCGAGCATGGGAGGAGTTGACAAGGGAGCTAGAGAGCAGGAGGTCTTGGGAGGAGCGTAGGGGACGGTTAGGATAATACTTTGAGACAAGGTTTGAGATATAGCCGGGGGCAGAGTTGTGGATGGCTTTGTAAGGGGTTGTTAATATTTTGAATTGTATCCTTTGGGGCGAGTGGAAGCCAGTGGAGGGATTGACAGAGGGGGGTTGCAGACACTGAGCGGTTGGTTAGGTGGATAAGTCTGGCAGCTGCATTCATGATAGACTGAAGGCTGAAGGGGAGATAGCCTTTGCAGAGGTAGGCCAATGAGGAGGGAGTACTACACGCATGCTTACGGGTGTACAACCCTAAACGCACACAGACTACATTCAGGCTTTACACATGCATGGGTTTACGTAAGTAGCGGCATAAACCCATGTACAGCCATTTACTGCCATTTACTACTATGGGCAAATGTATGCAACAGTTGTGTATCCTGGGCACGGAAATACGCCCACAGTTTATGCTTTGTGCCCTCATGCGTCCGTCAGTGAAGAAAACTTCTACAGCACACAAGCAGGAGAACGATACTGTCTCATTTGGACTTATCCTGTACTTGACTTTATACGTTATTGTTAACTGCGATACAGGAAGCCAATAAAGTGTACACTTACAAGTCTGATTATTATATATTTGATGATGATAAAAATAAAACAAAGAAATTGTATCCAAGTCTCTGAAAATGACTTCCATAGAAATGTTACAATAAAAACATGAAATGAATGCTTACTGAATACAGAGACAAGGGTCATTCAGTGCTACAGCTGGTGTCAGAGCTGCTGGCATTGAATAGTTTTTTTCACACCTTTCATGAGAAATATCAGCTCTAAGGCTCTAGCCTCTTCAACTTTGTCACATATGCTTTTAACAGTAGTTGTTAGCCTAAAGTAAAGGTCATTTCATGGTGGTGTTACTGGTGTTTGCACATAATGTGTCCCTGGTGGCCAAACCATGTATTCCCAGTATACAGGTGAAACTCGAATAATTAGAATATCGTGCAAAGTTCATTTATTTCACTAATGCAACTTATGCGGTGAAACTAATATATGAGATAGACTCATTACATGCAAAGCAAGATAATTCAAGCCGTGATTTGTCATAATTGTGATGATTATGGCTTACAGCTCATGAAAACCCCAAGAACCCCAAATCCACAACCTCAAAAAAATAGATTATTACATGCAATCAATAAAACAAGGATTGTACATAGAACAATATCGGACCTCTGAAAAGTACAAGCATGCATATGTACTCAGTACTTGGTTTGGGCCCCTTTTGCAGCACTTACTGCAATTACTTTTGCACGATATTCTAATTATTTGAGTTTCACCTGTACTTTCTAAAAAAAAAACGGAACAAAAAAAGCCATTACAATAATAACATAGACTAACCCACACATACATGAGCTCCTCGTGGCTCTGCCACTGAGCTGCATGTGGACAATATCCCAAAATTACAAGCTAAAAGTGAACGTTTTATCAAAGAAATATGCCTGCTGCCTTTGTTGACTTTTTAATCTCGACATGTCACTGACTGCATGCATATCCCAAGACACTAAGGTCTCATTCACACTGACTGGCGTGTTGTACCATATGCAGCATATGCAAATAAATGGCTCCATACACATAGCTGCGTATGGAGCCATATATTTGCATAGCGTTAAAAATGCGGAAAAACAGAATGGACCCGAGATGCGTCCGGGCAGCATATTTGCGCATGTACAGTCCATTAAAATCTCTATTACGAATGATGCATTCTGGGATTGCATATAGTGCATGCATATACGCGCATGTACGCGTATATATAGTCGTCATGTTTCCAAAAAGCTGGCTCCAACTTTCTCAGCTCAGCTTATCTGAACTTCCTACCCAGTACATCTGATCCCTGAATGGGAGGGTGTGTGTTCATTATAATCAACTGGTGGACTTTCTGTGTTGTAATGAGGAAAGTTGCAGTGTCGGAATCCATTTAGTAGTAATTATCCCTTAGGGAGTATATCAGCATTGTCACCAAACATGGAATTCCTACTGCAGGGGATGCCTAAAATTGTACTTGTATCTTAATGCAGATGTCTGTCAAAAACAGTCAGCCAATCACAGGAGCAGGAAACTACATTTCTGGGGGCATTCTGTACGCCAACTATGTATAGACCGACGCTGCCAGGTTGCCATATTGCATTGATTTTTTTTTTTGAGTTTTAGAAAACTAGAATGGCTGCAGTTTAAGGGCTTGTACACACCAAGTGCGGAGCAGATGCAGAGCAGTTACAGAACGCATCAAAACTGCATTCAATGTATTCCAATGGTATTTTGGGCTCCAGTTCACACCACAACATTCAGTTCCAGAGCATGTGGAAAAACTTCAGCATACCCTATTTTTTCTGCTCTGGAACGCACCAAAACGCATGCAAACGCTCTGTAACAGAGCACTGAGAGCTCATTTTAGGCTGACAAAAAATGTAACATTTTTTTTTTAAAAGGCGGAGAGCGCGCCAAAAATGCAGCAAAACACACTGCACTGCATGTGCAGAAACTCTTGCAGAGCTAGTCCGGATTTGGTGTGGACAAGCCCTTAAATGGAAAAGTCATTTTTAATATCATAAATGGCTGGTGTAGTTAGATACGCTGTATTCTTTTTTGTGATTTTTTTTTTAAGTGGAGTTTCCCTTTAATTTGCACAGTAATATAACCATACATGATTAATTAGGGTATATTGTCTGTGTTCCAAGGAAAGGAAATAAACTAAATAAAGAAGATGGAAAATATTTATGTTATGCAAATTGTGTATGATTACCTTCATATGCCTATGAGATTTTTAGTAAAGTAATGGATTTCTATTAATAATGGGTGAGCTCCTTTTTAATCTGTTTTTGTGTGTAGGAAGGAAAGTATTGCAGTTATACTCTTAGTATGCCATGCAAGTGTCTGATATGTATTTTAGAATCGTTATTAAATGTGTTCTCCTACCTTTTCTTTACTTGTCTTTTGGGCCACATTATAGCAGACCTGAATGTGCTAATGGGTGTGCAGTTTTATGGAAAGGCACAAAGCTGGCTCAGTTGGCTTTCTGTAACCCATGGGTCCTGTTTCTAAGAAATGTTTCTGGATGAGCTTTGTTAGGTAGATAGTGTCTGTGTGCTTCATTAGAAGGGATTATGATCAGACTGCGTACAGACTCTGCAATGCTCAGCCATCTCCCAGGAAGACCAACACTTTTACTTGACTGAGTCTTGTCAGCAGATCAGAGATTTTCCTCATTTACTGTAATTACTCCAGGGCATTATCACCAATGCATTCTATAATGAATGCTGCCTGATTTTACAATAACCACAGCTGCAAGTATATCTTTCCTGGATTCTTAAAGGGGATTTAATTTCAAGTACATCTGATAGTTGTATGCTAACAATGAGGAGTCCATACATTTGGCCTTCTCCTATAGCCCACATGCCATAAGTGTTTACAGTGCTTGGTGTTATATAATACAATGTTTCTCATAGATATTTGTTCTATGTCAAAGCTGAAGACTTCAGGCACAAATTTTTTTTATATTTAAATATTTCCCCCAATAGCCACAAAGCATATAAATCCACTTTGTGTGCAATAAATACCTTTGCTTTAGCAGTGACATCATTGCTGTGCTGTACACAGCCTGTGCAGAGAGCTGTGGGAGGGACCCAGCAGGCACCATCCATTACCGGCTGCCTGCAGAAAACTACAGGAGGGGGTGGATACAAGACCAGTCACCCTGCACAAAGAGAGCGTGGCAGTGAGCGGTCTTTATTTCTTGTTTTGGAGGTCTGGATTTGGCCAGATAAAACCTGTTTCAGCCCCCAAGAATGAAAAAAAAAGTGCTAATATCCGTAGCTGGAAACTTTTGAAAACCGTAATGGTGGAGCAGTGGGAGGAGCCAATTGTGACAATCTAAAACCACAAGCAATTATTACAAGTCCCAGTGTGCAAGTGCTACACAGTGTCTACATATACCTTTAACTGTAAACTTTATCTGTGAAGCTGAAGAGCCCCCAAATTCACCTGTGTGTTAAGCACTTGTGCATGCAACTTTAAGTCTACCTGCTGAGCGGACCAAAATTCAGGGGCTCCCAGGTCACACAATTCATTCTACAAACAGTGCTGTATATTCCCTATTTTGTACAGTACCACTCTGTGGTGCAATGTCTAGGGCAGGAGTAGTGAATTACAATTTAAGAAGATCTGGTGAATTAAATTATCAGGAAGCCAAGGTCCAAATCACGGTCCAGACAGAACAGTCACTAAGTTTGTGTTTGTACCGTGGTCTGCCATTTACACCAGCAGCTGAAATACAACGCACAGCTGCTGGTGTGTGTTCCCAGGCACAGTGCTGATGTACCAATACCGGTGCCTTAAGGTGCCCATACACTGTATGATTCTCGTACGAGAATCACGGGAAATACCGCGATCGTACGAGAATCGTACAGTGTATGGAAGGCGTGCAACCATTTCTACTGAACTTGCCCGTCCAAGGTGGGCAGATCGTACGAGCTTTCAATGAGCTTAGGACCATCGCAGGTGTGCTCATATCTGACTAGATAATACATTTTAGGACGCAAAGCATATCTTCCAACTACAATAAACCATAAAAAGCAGTGAACAGCCATCATTGATTGGACACATATAAATCAAAATGTAAAATGATTGGTTGCTAGGGGTTACGTCACTCTTAAATTGTATAGTTGCCCTGTACGCTATTAATAAATTATTTTGGTAGTCACTTCCTACCAAACATCCAGTGGCAAACTGAACTAGTGATTTTCCTTTTCTGTACAATCAAGTATTGCTTTCCTTAGACAGATATGGGGACCACTTTCTGTAAATTGAGTTTGCACTAGCCTATGGATTCAGTCAATTTTGAGTCACTGACCAAAAACAATAATGTAGATCAGAAAAGTCAAAATAAAGCCAGAAGTCCTCATCTTCCTGTACATACTTATTCTGGCTTAATGAAGTATTGAAGTCACAGAGTAGGTATGACAGCCAGGTAACTAGCATTTGTCATCTGTGGCAGCCTCTATGTTTGTCTCAGGTTTTCTTTAACTGCTGTAAATATGCTTAATAATCCTGTGTACACTTGTTAATCATTATTTGGGTTAATAACATGACAACTAATCTAGTCAGTCAAATAATACGCATTAAAATTAATTCTGTTCACTTTTCTGCCTCTCTAGTGCAGATGCCGGAGACATCTGCCGGATCTGTAGAGTAATTAGCTGCAAATATCAAAGTGGGTGTGAGCGCCAAATACAGAAATTCATTCAGGAAGTCAATAAAAATATTATGCTTGTTTATATATATATATATGTATTATATATTTATATATATATATATAGTATGTATGTATATATGTACATGTATATATATAAATGTAAGTAGTTCAAGTCCAGTGAATAACATGAAATGGTATCAAGGTGAGCAGTAAACTGCCAGAGGTGAAAAACAAGAGAGTTTAGGTTAATAAAAACTGAAAAACAATGTAGATAATGGATTAACAACTCACAGTTTTTCTGCAGCAATGTAAGTAAGTTAAGCCTTGAAAGTTTATGCTAACAATTCCTACAGGTGTCCCAACTTTTGCTGATTACTCAAAAGCCCTCTGTTGGTATAAAATTAGTGTTGGAACGGTCTGTGTTACTAGGCCCTCTTAAAGGGGTTCTAAACCCTCCCGTTTTTTTGCCTATATCTACTGCTATCAAGCAGTAGATATAGGCAAACAGTTTAAAAAAAAAAAAAAAAAAACCCGCTAAAACAGCGGTTTAAACTTACCTTTTTTTTCTTTACGCGCTCCCGCCCGAGAAAACGAAACTGATCGAGCAAAGCATCTTGGGGCGGGAGCATGCGTAGTTCGGATTTTTGGCCGGGAGACGAGCAGAAACGCAAGGTAAGTGTATGGACGCGTGCACCCTGAGACAGAGCAGTCAGCGCTGGATCGGAGAGCCGCCGCACCGCTGGAGGGACAGATGAAAACATCAGGAAAGAAGAAGAAGAAGATCGGAATAAGAGACATCATTTAAGGTAAGTGCTAACATTAACATGGGGGGGAGGGAAACAAAATTTGACTTTAATGTCACTTTAAGCAATATTTGGACAGTATTGTACTGCAGGAAGTAGTGTATTGCTCTCAAAATTACGATAAAAAGGCAATTAACAAAGGAAGACAGACAGACCATCATAGCCCTTTAAAAATGTAGATCTTCCCTTTAGAGAAATTGCAAAAAAGCCAAGGTGTCAGTTAATACAGTTTCCTACACCATCAAAAGGCACTTGAAAACTGGAAGAAACTCTGAGAGGAAGAGGTCTGGCAGACACAAAGCCACAACAGAATCAGAAGATAAGTTTCTGAGAGTCAACAGCTTGCATGGCAGGCTGCTCACAGGATAACAGCTTAACACTGATCAAAAGTAAGCAAGTCTCAATTTCAACTGTGAAGAGAAGACTTCGAGCTTTGGTTTGACACTCGACCAGGTTTGACAGGTCGAGTGGCAGTAAGAAAGCCATGGCTGAGATGGCAAAATAAGAAAAAGAGAGTTGCCTGTGGATTACTGAAAACTGGAAGAATGTCTTATGGATCAATGATTCAAAATGTGAGATTTTCGGTTATTCACGCTGTCGAGTAGGCAAAAAAGATGGTCTCTCAGTGTGCGACACCAACTATCAAACATGGAGGAGTTGAAAGCGTGATGGTCTGGGGTTCTTTTGCTGGATCCAAAGTCAGCAACTTGCACAGAGTGATCGGCACCCTGAACCAAAACTACTACAGGTTTGTAATGCTGCACTAATAGCAGACCAGAAACATAGAATTTTAACATAAAACATCATTAAAAGCAAATTGGAAAAAATTATGTGGGTCCAGCTGATATTTGCATGTTGTGTCCCTGGACGCACCTTTCCCTGCCACAGTAATCCCAAATCGCATATTGTGAATGAAGCCTTACACTGCTAACTGCCTATGTGGCCCTCCTCATCAAATTATTTCAGCTTCTGTCAGATCAGAGTGCCACATAGGAAGCCATTTGAAGAAAAAGTCCTCTGCTAATGTGATGACTGATAGATGTCTGCATTGGGCAGCCCATTGTTCAGCAAAGGCGAGTATTCACCCCAGCACAGTCTATCTCTGACTTTTAGACTGGCCAGGTCTTGTACACAGGGCTGACATTACATCCAAGAAGCCTATAAACATAGAAACTCTGGCACGTTAAGCCGAATACTAACTTTTTTTTCACTGGAAGTTGATACAGTTCAGACAAAGAATCCCTTAATTTGCACCAGCTGCTCAATTCAGACCTTCTGTCCTTGCTACAGGGGCTGCCAGGTATGTTCTTCTCTAAAACTAGAGTCAGAGACCAACTACAAGACCCAGAATACAATGTGGGAGGAGTGTGCATTGATCAACCAATCAGTGTGCAGATGCTGCAGTGAATGGGAGGAATTGTCTGGGCTTTGCAAGCGTTGGAGACTTCGTTTCTTGATTATTAGCAGTCCCGGAATCTCCGGAACAATGCCAACATTTGTAATGATGCTGTAAATTTCAAGCTGCTGCTGCTGCGGATTCCAGGACATTTCTTAGGATAGACCAGACTGCAAATGTTAGGATTGTCCCTGGAGATTCTGCGACCACTGGAAAGAGTGCAGATGCCACCTGCCCATTGGAGTTGGTTAATGTTTTGCTGGTGATCAAGCACTAACAAGTGCTTTCCTGATGCCACCCTTTACTGTAGCCAAGTTAACTGAGATAAAGGCAATAAAAACAGTATGCAGTGTGCACTGTTCCTGAACCACACAACTACTGGGGAAGAGGCAACTGCAGGCTCAGCTGTCCTAGTTCTGACCGGGCCTCTCTTTGCCCCTGTGGCGATAGTTCCTCCAGTGGTTGGTATAGGGTAATATTGACTAGTCTTATTAATGTAATAAATATTACAATTTGACTTGTTACTTTATATATGTTTTCTCCTTCCTTTTTTTTATACTTCTACACTGCTTTGCCTTTTCTAATTTTTCTGTATTTTTGCCTTAATCACGGCCCATATTTGTAGAGGAGATAATCTCCCTTTGGATTATCTGTATCTTGATTTAAGCTCTCCGTCATATAGAGTGCAGCCTCAGTGGACAAGTAGTATGGTTTGAGTGTTTTACCTACTTTGAGCCATAACCTACTCCTCCTTTACTATTGCTCTGCCCCACCATACATCTGTATTGCTTGTAGAACAATGCATGTATACATAGTGATGAGAGCCTGCGGTGCTAGTAATATGAAACAATAAATGTCACTCTTTGTTTTATGAGCTCATGGCCCGACTTGAAAAGAAACAGCTTCCAGGAAATAGCTGAGTTCCCCTGAAAGGTGACTCCTTATTCTTCAGCATGTTTCAGGAATATTTATGAAACTACAGTTCTGAAAAAGTTCTTCCTCCGAGTAAACAACCTTCCAAACCCAAAATCTCCAATCAAAAAAAAGGGTAAATCATTATACTAATAAAGTAAATTTGAATAGCTTTCCTCTGACATGTCCCAGGGCTGTCATATCATAATGGAATACATAGCTATCGGCCGATAGTTTATAATATGTTAACTGCTTCAGAGAAAAACATGAAAGATATTACATTTCATTTTTTGTCATTCTGGCAGGTTAAATTACAGTGATGACACCAAAGATGTTCTGTAGTCTCATTTCCCATAAAATGTCACATTTTACAGCAATGCGTGGCTGCCTTCCTTGGCTATAATAATATTCATTACCATTATGTGAGTCTCTGCCACCTGAAACAATAATCTGGGTATCTACTTTATTACACTGTTTATGCATCTGATGATCTTTTCAGATAGTGTATCTGTTTTGGCAAAGAGCCCAGAGTGGCCCAAGTAAAATGAATATAACGATTATGGGAAAACTGAGGAGGGCCTCATTTATCAAATTGTCTGAAATAAGAATTGTTCTTGTTGGACCGCAACTATCATCTGCAAACCTGTACTGCAAAATGACTGTTGAAGAATAAAATGGTAAATCTGATTGGTTGCCATGCAGACAGTTCTTTTTTTAGATCCTTTGATCAATGGGATCCACTGCTGTTGATGTTTAAAACCCCGCGAGGGGTAAATTTGTGCATCGCCTAGAGCAGCCATGCAGATGTTAAGTTTATAAACGGCACAAGAAAGATGTAAAATTAGCCTCATCCTTTTATAAAGTATGAGGGGGCTCATTATTAGTACACAAGGCCAGTGATGATGAAGTGTTATAGGTGAGGAGTACGCTTTAAGGGGAATTATAGTGGTTTGTACATATTTTCTTTATCTTTTACAATTTTTGTCAGGTAATATAAAATATTGAACATTATAATCGATAGTTTCCTTCCGAGCCAGCAGGTGGAGCTCTTGTCTCCTATTCACATGGCTAGCTGTTTCAGCTTTGCTGAAATAAGCAAATCTTTTTAATATGGAGCTCATGCTGAAGGAGTCAGAGGAGTGACTTATACCTAATCAGGCGTATTGGTCCTAAGTTTCAGTCAGACAAACTTGGCCCTTAAAGCAAACAGTGTGTGGTTGCTATTTCTTTCGCCAAACCACATTGCTCTAGGAATCTTTGTCATGCATTAAATGTACATTTGTATGACATAGAGGTTGTAAGTCCTCACAGGCAGGGCCCTCCTTACCATCTTGTCTTGAATTGCATTGTGATTGTAATGTCTTCCTTATATTGTAAAGTGCTGCGCAAACTGTTGGTGCTATATAAATCCTGTATAATAATAATAGTAATAATAATAGAGGTTTCTTAAAAGAGAAGGTATTTGCATGTACACATATTATTTACATAACAAATCCAAAAAGAAAGAAGATGAAATACTCATTTTAGGTTAGTGGGTAGAGCCAAAGTATTTTTTATGCTCTTAGACCAACTGTGAAACCAGAACGGCCGGCAGTTCTGGCAACGGTCAGCACCCAGTCTTCCATGAAGATAACCAGATTCAGGGCTTGGGAGCAGCATACCCTATACATTTGTATTATTATTATCATTATTATACAGGATTTATATAGCGCCAACAGTTCTTGCAGCGCTTTACAATATAAGGAAGACATTACAGTTACAATACAAATCAAGACAAGATGGTAAGGAGGACCCTGTCCGTGAGAGCTTACAATCTAAAAGGGAGGGACAAGTAATACAAGAGCTTGTAGCTGTGTGGGAATGAATTGTTTGAGAATGTGATAGTTCAATGGTTAGGTTGAAACTGGATAAGCTTCCCTGAAGAGATGAGGCAGACAGAGTTTGTTTTGTCAGTTGGCATTTTTATTCTCTTGTCTCGTGTTGTGGGAAATTATGGCAGATTTATACACAAGGCTCAGCTATATTGACAGTTCTGCTCCTTTTAATCTTTAAGATGAAATCATTTTAAACTGTGACAGACATATTTTCCTTGCGGTGCTGTCCTAGCCTCTCTGCTGTGGCTGCCTCAAAGACCAGTGCCCGGGCATTGGTCATGTGATCCAGTGCTTCTTGGGGGATAGCGGCCTAGTCAGTAGCTCTGCCAGAATACTGATGTACTCTTTAGCAAGCATCCTTTGACCAGTGAATCTGCATTGGCCCATAACCAGCCACCAAAGGGATACAGGAGCAGCATTTGCTGAAAAAAGGTAAAGACTTGGATCAGTTTGTCTGTAGTGAGGTGGTGGGGTTGTAATTTGAATTGCGAACACTAGGGAATATAAAACAGTTCATATATGAATATTTGAGTATGATGCTGTTCCTCCTTCATATTGCCAAATGTCTACATGTGAAAGGGATGTGCTTGTGGAGTGAACCCAAAATGAATGGTATATGACGATTCCTGATAAGTGATTTTGCAGGGTTATTAGCTAATAACACAAGCCACGTGGATTTTAGTGGTAACTGGGGCTGCCGATTATATAAGACAAATCTATGTGAAGGTAAAAATGATTGCACAGTCTGAATGCTCTGTGTACTAACTTTGGCTGATAATACTGTCTCAGCAGAATCTTTTAATAGAATGTTATTAAACTGTGTGTGCATGCAAATCAAGATGCTGATGATCCAAAATACTGAATATAAATATAGTGTCCAGTGCTGACACTTGGATGACTTGAAGTTGTGAAATAAATAGGAGGTTGTGAGAAGGATGTCCTGCTTTGTTCCACTTTCCTGTTCTAAAATTGACAACAGGAAATCAGGAGAGTCTTAACACAGTGTTTCAATGATACAGAAAGACGTGTTTATCTACTCAAGCATACAAAGGTCCTTTGGGTAGCTTCTACTTAAAGGAGAACTATGAGGTGAGTGATTTTCACTCAACTCATAGTTCTAGCCGACCTGTGACAATGAGACTGTCACAGGTCGGCTCATTAGATCGGGAGGTGAGCGAACACATCCCGGCGTTCTCTCACCTCTCGCTCCGGTCACAGCTCTCTGCCGTGACAGGGGAGTGGCTGGATTCCCCCCTCCCCGCTCCGATCCGCCAGCGCTGACTGGCGGAACGGACGGGGGAGGGTGCAGCTGGCTCTGCCTCTAGATAGGCAGAGCCAGCTGTCACTCACGCAGCTGGGCGGATCCAGACATAATTGTCGGGATCCGCTTCAGCTGCGGCGTCTCAGTATATCCCGCGAGCTATAGCTCGCGGTATAATGAGCTTAGGGTGACGGAAGGAAGCTAGTTTGTGTGCTCCCGTTACCCTAAGGAGAACTATGGGGAAAAGCCCTGACCCCATAGTTCTCGTTTAAGGTTTTACATCTTAACTACCAAATGAACAGAGGAAATCAATTATGAACTTAGTGATGTCAGTGAGGAAACTAAAAGATTATTTATAGAATGACTAGAGAACTACCTACATTGGAAATATTCATGGTTTGCAGTATTCGAAAACAGCAATATTTCAGAAAATGGGTTTGCCATTTTAACTCTGACCCCAAACTTCTATGTTAGATTATTGATGTGTCACAGAGCTAAAATAAAGCTTTGGTACAGAAGGTCTCAGGCTCCATTCACATATAGCGTTTGTGCTTCCCGCACGGTTTTCCGTGAGGAAGACCACGTGGGACGAAAACGCAAACATTCTTCATCTGCACGGATTCCGCTAGTTTACGGCTATTATATAGCCGCGAACGTGTGGAATCCGCAAAAGTCTGAACAATGCACATTAAAGTGCATTGTTTTTTCTGTTTAGAGTGGCCGAATATGTGCAGACAACCGCCCCTGTGTGCATGGAGCCTAAAACAGTACTGCTTTGTCCATAGACACCATTAACTAAATAACTGCTATTGCATCCAGTCATCTACAAAGTTACTGTTTTTGTAGAAGTAGTACGTTAGCCCTCGTTCACACCTAGGCGTATTGTAATATGCGCGTCTGTCGCGCGATTCCGAAGGCTACTTGGCTGTATACCAATGTAAAACACCCTACAAAACGGCCCAAAGTAGTACCTGGACCTTTTCAGGCGTGGGCCGTTTTGTAGGGCGTTAGGGACGGGCGTAAATACGGCAAGGTGGGAACGAGGCCATTGACTACAATGCAATTCATATTTTTGACCGTTTTGTAGAGCGTTCGTCGAGCGTAGAACGCGCTACAAAACGGTCAGGTGTGAACGAGGGCTTACGGTTACCATAGGACAAGCTCAGCATGTTGTTTGAAGTGGCAATCTTGAGGGGAAGCAAAGACAATGTATTCACCTTATTTTGCTGCATTCCTATATACATAACTCTCTTACAGTCCATGAAGGAAGTTCCTTGGTTCTCTTCCTATATGTAGTGTTAAGGTGACCATACTGGCCAGTTCTCTTTGGAGAAAAATAATGTTATACCTTCTCTGTACTAATAGGCCCACACTTGGATCACAGTCAGGTTTTGAGCCTGGCAAATACCCTAGATGGTCAAATGTTTGTGAGCATCTGTCCATCACACCTATTTGAACTTGTTGGAATTACCATTCCAACATTACAGCAGAAACCACACCCACTGCAATTGCAGCCTCTGCAACTTCCTTCATTGACTTTTCATATTCTTCTGCTGGGTTCAGCATCTTTGGCCAACGTGTAACCAAATGCCAAAGCTGGACAAGTATCCTGCACCTAGAAGCTTGGTTTCAGCAGATGATGTAGAGCTATGGTGTAATATCTGCAGCAATATGTTGTCTTTATCTTATATATGGAACCCGGAATCAGCTCAAGACATAATTTTCAACTACTTATTTAGATTTCCCTGGAGTGGGATGTTCAGCATCTCATGTAAAATTAGTTTTTTATGCGCTGCATATGAATGACATCTGCAGAGCATAGTTCAGCAGAATGTCTCCAATGCTCATTTACAATTATATAGGGCATTGAATAAAAGCCAAGTTTTGTATAATGGAGGCATACAAATAAGACATAAATTACCAACAGTGCACTTGCTCTTTCCAATGAATGTAGCTTGTGAGTAAATTGTAATGCTTGTATTGCTAGTTTGAAAAGAACCATTTTATTTTTCTTAAGAGATTTAGGTGTTGGGAAGTAAACCATGGAAAACTAATTAGCTTCTGCGTTTAACAGATTACTTTCAATAAAGTAACAGCTGAATTTATTAATACAGCTTAGCCACATATCTTTCCTTAGTGCACCCTTACATCACATTATTAGACCCAGGCTGGATTTTAGTTACAGCTGCAGGGTCATTCATTTTACTTACCTGCAGATTTAGCCAATCTCTTCTGAGAACTCCTAAAGTGTTAAAACATGTGGCAAATATGGCAAGATTTAGGTTTTTTGTTATCACCAACCCTAACTGAGATCTCTCCCAGTCCTATGTAGGTTTGTGTTCATATTGGGCAGGAAGTTTGAGCATGGGAGATCCCAGGTTATAGCCAAGTAACTCTAAATCTGCAGCAATGAAATAATACAGTGGCCATACCTCCACACATTATACAATACAGTATTGTTCAATGTTGTGACTGCCACTTGCAGATGTTGGTTACACAGGGCTTAGCAAACTAAATACCACCTAGTAAGAGTTTAGATCTACTTTAAGTCAATTAAAACATATATAAACTTTTATATATTAGCATAGTTAATAAAGTTGAAAGCTGAATTACCTTAAAGAGGAAATTCATGTTAGAAAATTGTGGCCAAAAAGGCATGCAGAGGTCACAGGAATAGTCACCAGTGTTGCCTATGACGACCCTGCAGCTAATCCTTCCCACTTATGGACTTATTCTGCCTTTTTTCAGCACTGTGTTTCTGTGTGGAGGAGGCCATCTTGATAGATGCAGGGCTTTGCTACATCCTTAAGTAGGGAGAACAATGATCAGCACAGTAGTGACATCACTAAATCTCACTCCAAATCTCATGAGGTTGGCAGCCAGAGAAAGCAGAGCCTTAAGTTGGCCATACACATTTAGTTGTTTCTCATTCAACCCATGGCCTCTACTAAGAGAAAATTGCTTGATTCCCCCATCCATGCTGCTGCTGTATTCAAGCAACCACATAGCAGGGCAGTTTAGATACATGAACGGTGACTGCAACTCTTGGCTGCACTCACTGTTCTGCCAACAATTTTTCACCTTGCTCCTTCAATTGTTCAGTTGAAGTCTGTTTTGCCAGTTGGACACAGCATGGCCGCCCATGACTGGAATTTCAGTTGATTCACATGAATCAGCCAAAATATGAGCTGTGTATGGCCAGATTTAATTTTACACTGCAGATATACAGCAATGAGGCTCTACACACAGGAGTGCCTAGCCATCCCACATACCAGGAAGTGCTGTACTATTTTTCTGGAGCAAATGAAGACAAAATGCAAATTTTCAGGGTACTGCTTAGGCACAAAAAAACATTTGTAAATGTTCCCTAAATTATAGCAAACCTTTTATTTTTGGGTTCATCTCCACTTGAAATACAGGCTCCTACAATTCCTATAGTAATACAATAGCCCCCCCTTCCCCCTGGTGCAAGTTGCTGTCAAGCATGAAGAACTTTGGTTCTGGGATCACTCCTTACAAGCTCATTTAGGCTACAAAAGGCTCTGCATTACATTTTCTGCTTTAAATAACATACAGCAATGTCCCCGTTATCCGGCATCCATGGGGATTGGTAGATTCTGGATAAATGTAGTTTCTGGTTGCTTGAGAGTTACTATTAACAATAGGCAGGGCTCGAAAAATCCACTCGTCTGCTCGTCTGTGACGAGCAGACAGTGGAGCCCGACGAGCAGCTTCCCGGCCGGCCGGGAGCTTTACAGTCAAGCGAGCGTCCTCTTGAGACGCTCGATCACTTGTATCAGAAGCTGTCACTGCCGTTGCCGGTCCCGGCCGCATCGGGCACATCGGATCTTGGGACGGCTCTGTGACAGGAGATCAAAGGGAGTTCAGTATACGAACTCCCTTTGATCTCCTCTCAGTCCCCGAATGCAGGAAGTGATGTAGATTACATCACTTCCTGCATTCAGTGTCACTCTCCAGCTAGAGAAGCTGATGAAGCCGATCTCTGCTTCATTAGCTTCTCTGGAGGTCCCTTGGTGACATTAGGGAGACATCGGGGGTCTCCAAGACCCCTAAAGAGGACATGTCATGTAAATTGGCTATCCCATAGGGGGCTTCTATTTAAGGCTTGACATGTTTGGTGTCTATTTACCCGACGTGACCCTGACTTTTATGTTTTACTAAAAATATGGGTAAGAATAAATGTTTTATAACATAACGTAGGGAAACTTTTTTGTTTTTTTTACATTTATGGTACTTTTTTCATTATATAGTAAAAAAAAAAAATACCCCCGTGGTGATTATATACCTCCAAAAGAAAGCTCTATCTGTCCCCAAACTTTTTTTAACATAAATTAATTAATATTGCAACGCACTAATCTAAAGCAAATAAGACAAATAGGCACACTGAAAACAAATTAAGACAAACACACACGATCTTTTCCAGGATAATATATGTAGCCGATCAGCAAAACAGTGAGTACACGGGATTTTATTTTTCTGGTTAGTTGAATATCGGATAACTGAGAGTTTGCTCTACATTCACTGTGGAACCAGCACACAATGATCTTCCAAAGAAATTCAAACTTTATTCTACATGCATCTATACAAAGCACAACCGCTACTCTATATTGATCTTACAAAGAGAGCGATATTTACGTATGCAGATACTTGTTGTGCTTGCAAATATAAACATGTCACACATACAAAAAGAATTGAATGCGTATTGTCTGCATTGTAGACTCTGCTTTATTGTTGATGTATGCAAGAAAGACAGATGTGTAATCAGTAAGCTCCAGTGAACCGGAATGAATGTTAACACTAGGATATGTGTTCACGTGTGACACTCCACATGGAGCCTTATATATAGGGGAGAGTATTACAATCATCAATTTATAGGGACGGCATGTTTAACAATGTGAAGCAAACACTGCAGTCACTCAGAAGACTTTAAGATGCTCTTTTGGATAGTTGGTATCTCACGCATGTCAGCATAAAATACTGCTGCAGAAAGTGACCATGAACTGAAGATGGATCTTTGATTTTAATAAAATAAAAAAGAATGTAAGCAAACCCATAGTAAATAGTCAAAAAACCCATAGCACCGTATGACAATATGTGACATTGGGTACTGAATAAACATATCAATACTTTAAAAACCCTTCAAGTGTGTGCCGGTGAATTACTTTTATTTACTATTAGTGTTTTGCACGGCGCCATCCGTATGGTCACCTGGGCACCACATATACCTTGTGGTTTTGAGACCGTGGCAGTGTGAATGGGATTTGGACTTTGTTGTAAGCAAACCCAAACATCCCAACTTTCCCGGACACTCCAGGAGTCTCCCGCTATTAGATAGCGGCTCCCGGCCGCCCGGGAGAGACTCATTTTCTCATTATACCTAGCAGAGTAAACCTTTCCCTGCAATCAGTTTTTATTCTGACATCGGGGCCACTTGCCGCCGTCAGTCAGAGGGAAAAAAAACCCAGCATAGGAATGCATATCTAGATTGCTATTGGCTATTTCACTTTGCAATAGCCAATAGCAGACTAGCTATTGCACCCACCCACTGCTGCTGTCAATCAGCAGAGGTGGACCTGAAGTTCTCCATCAGGTCCTCTTCCAGTGATAGCCTCAGAGGATCGTCTTCCAGGGCGATTTACTCTGTGTAGCAGATGTCACTTCAGGACTGCACCTGTGACAGGTGAGCACAGTCTCTCCACACGATGGCTGCACAACACCAGAAACAGCGGTCTGGGTTCTCTCTGTCTTCACAACAGACTGAGGCCAGCAACCTTTGGCCCCCAGAGTTCACTCCCCCCCTCTCCTGTAGCACTCTGGGAAATGTAGTTCAGGTACATCGAGTCAGATAGAATTCCTCCTCAGCTGTGTGTCCACAATGCCCACAAATTGTGCTCTCTGGCTCCACCTGCAGCTGCAATATCTTTTTTCTTAAAGGAGCTGATACCACAACAGGGCTACACTGTTTTGTTTTTTTCATTCTGACGGCAGCAGCTGTCAGAATACAAAAAAAAACAACCCAGCAGATAGCAATTGCTTGCCTTACTATCTGCCATCATTTCAGGGGGTGCACCTCCCTGAAATGAGAAGGGCACCTCCCTGAAATGGCTTTTTTCAGGTTGGGATCACTGCAAACCTAGCAATGTAGCTATAAGATAATGACTGTTAATGAGGATACTTGAATACATTTTCTGCTATATGTTGGTGATCAGACACAGGAGATGCAATGTTCTGACAGCCTGTGCACTGAGCATAATTAGAAAAGCATGCATCGTTTCCCTTATGCGTTTTAAAGCCATGTCTAAAACTGATCATTTACATGGGAGCTAAGCCAGGAAGATTTCTCTTCTGGAATCCTCAGTATAAGCAATATACTGCAATATAAAGCAAGCATTTAAAGTAACAGCATCTTCCAGTTTGCATATGTTGTATCTATCTCTCCTTTACTCTGTCTGTGAATCTGATGTATGAGCGCTAGAGCACAGAGAAGGGCTAGTGCTCCCCAGAGCAAACATATTTCATTCTTTAAATGTAATCTAAAACCAATTAATTTAAATCAGCCCCAAAAATCTGTACAGAATGGTCCATTAAAGGGGAATCTCAGCTTTATGTTGTGCTTGTGTTTTTGTTTTGTTTTTTAATCAAGAAAAATAGATGCAGGTTATGTAGAATAATCCTATACTATGGCAGCGCATTAAACAGTCTATGTCAAATCTGTGTATTTTTCCGTTTTAAAAAGCACATTGAGGACAATTTATCAAAACTGGAGCAGACAAAAACTGGAGCAGCTGTGCATGGCAACCAATCGACTTCTCTTTTTCATTTTCAAATCTAAACTGAACAAACTGAAGAGAGAAGCTGATTGGTTGTCATGCCCAGCTGCTCCAGTTTTTGTCTGCTCCAGTTTTGATCAATTCCACTCTATGTGTTCAAAATAAGCATGAAGTTCTGGTTTAGCTGAAAGCTTACAAACAATCGGACTTATTCCTATATTTATTGTCTGGTGGTTTTCAGATACTGAGCTTGAGTTGGCATCTGTCACTCTTGATGTTGTCTTGATGTCAGCTAGTATTCCTTCAGGCAAATACCAGATAACATTGTAAATGCAGTGCACTATCTTGGCAGCTCTGAAACAGCCATGATTTTTATATCAACAGCAGGAAAACTCACAGCTGAGATGGGCTTAACAGAAATGCAAGCGGTCAGCATTTTTATATGAGTTATTGGAAAAAGGGAAGCGCATTTCACAGCTTGACTGGCTGAATTACTATCACATCTTACAGGGCTGTGAGCAGCCATTTGACATCTTCAGAGGTTAGCATCTTGCTGAATATGCTGGGCCTCACATACTATGTAAATTGGGAATTTGTTGCAACATAGAAAGCTTTTAAAATCCTCAGTCAAGAGATATGTTCAAAAAAAAAAAAGGCATGTGCCGAGGAACATGTAACACCTGTGCAGGGGTGGAATGATGAGCTCCAAGGTCTTGCAGCAGAAACATTCAGCCAAAGGGCAAAAGAGGAGGGGGAGAGATTAGGTCCAGACAGGTATAACAGGAGCATGTAGACATGCTGTAAATGCTTCTGATCACCATTGACATAATCAGACAGAACAGTTGTGCGGTTTGTGTTGTCTGCTGATATCTATGCTTTTTAGAAGCATGTGTAGTGTATGCATGTTCCTTAGGCCTTGTTCACACCAAGTGCATTCCAGGAGCAGAGCAGATCTGTTACAGGCCGGATCAAAACTGCATCCAATGTATTCCAATGGTAATTTGGACTCTAGTTCACACCGCAGCGTTCAGTTCCAGAGCATGTAAAAAAACTAAAGCAAGCCCTATTTTACCTGCTCTGGAACGCATGCAAACGCTTTACCAAAAACGGCTCTGATCGCATCACAAACACGGTAAAAAACGTGGCACAACCCACTGCACTGCGTGTGCAGAAACTCATGCAGATCTGGTCTGCATTTGGTGTGAACAAGCCCTAATATGTTGATAACTGCTCCTTTTACATTCCTTTTTGATTTAGGTAATCAGACCAGTATGGACCCTAAAGATAAGGTAGGTCTGAAGCTCAGTTCACTTGGGGGTCACTGGACCAATTTTCTTCTCCCATGGGTAGCTGTGACGGCCGCACGGCGCCCTTGTTGCCATGGCGCCCTGTGCGGCCACACGGCTCGCACACCCCTAAGGCCGGCCCTGCCATGGGGGCCGCTTGCCAAATTTCATACTTCCAAATAAAATGTAACTATCTTCTGTACCAGTGTTAATGTCTGCGTGTGTGTATAATATCAGTATATGTGTTTGTCATGGTTTCTTTGTATGCAATATTAGTATCTTTTTTTGTGATGGTTTGTGTGTATTGTCAGGATTTCTGTGAGTAATGTCGGTCTGTGTGTTAATGTTTTTGTGTGTGTCAGATCAGTATGTATACATGCGTATATGTGTGCAGTGTCAGTATATTTGTATTTTTTTTTTTCCACCGGGTTTTAATTTTAATCATAGAGGACCAATAGATTCACACATTTGTTCACACACAGAAAAATATGCACACACACAGAAATATGCAAACCCCCACACAAACAGAAATACACACACATTATACACTCACACCCAGAAATACAGACACAATAAGGCCCCATTCACACCTATAAGTTTAGGTGTGATTAGGGATTCCTGCATCAGGAATGTTCAATGATGAATTTCTGACAAGCGGCAGCTGTCTCTCAAGTTAATGATTGGGTGTCAGCCACTGCATGAAAACGCCAGCATGCAAAATGCGATTGATGCGTCCACACAAAGGTGATTGTTTTCTAACTGCATGTAATCATATTCAGTTAGTGGTTAGCGCTTCTGCCTTGCAGCACTGGTGGTCCCTGGTTTGAATCCCGGCCAGTTCACTATCTGCAAGGAGTTTTCCTGTTCTCCCTGTACTTGCTTGGGTTTCCTCCAGGTACTCTGGTTTCCTCCCACACTCCGAAGACATGCGTAAAATTGGCTCCTGTCTAAATCAGCCCTGTATGTATGCATGTGATACAGGGACCTAAGGTTGTAAGCTCCTTGAGGGCAGGGACTGAAGTGAATGTACACTATGTAAAAGCGCTGTGTAAATTGTCGGCGCTATATAAATACCTATAATAAATAAATGATATCACACACGATTATATGTGGTGTGCCCTGTTTGCATGCAGTGGCTCACACCCGATAATTAACTTGAATGGGTGACAGCTGCCGCTTGTAAATAACGGATTAGAGATTCCTGCTGCAGGAAAACTCAAGTTCCTGACACTGGAATCCCTAATTGCACCTAAAGTTACTTGTGTGAATGGGGGCTAATACACACACACCCACACCCACCCACCCCCACCCACCAAACACACACACACACACATAACATAAAAGAGCCCCCTCACTTGTCATGTCAGTAGTTACACTGGATTTTTAATTCATCATTGTTGTACTATCCCTAATTTTTCATCTCTGTGATTATTTCTCCATCAATTCTCACAACATAACATAACATAATCCTGGTTTGATGTCTTCAAAAATAAAATCTTGCTTAGTTGTTTGTGTACAGGGCTATTTTGCAAAATAGATTTAGAATTTTGCTTTTAAAGTAGTCTATAGAGAATCTTCAATGCTGGAAATTTAGGGAGAGTTACCAATACTATATGTATAATATGACTAGAAATGCTAACCAAATTCTCAAATTGATGTAATATGCTATTGTCACTAACAACTCCGGGTCTAAAATCCTGGTTACATTTTGAAGTACAGCTTACCTGGTGATTTGCAATATGACAACAATTTAGTACATCCCTGTGTGTGTTAAACAATGTGGTGAATAGCTCTCAAATAACTGACTTATGAAGCCTCTGGGACAGCTCTTTATTTAAGCTAGATTCAAAAGATGGTGGAGAGAAATTACATGGGATTCCATTTGGAAAAATAACACTGCCTTCCACTTCACAATCCCCAAAAATGTCCTTGTAGACGTGGGCACCCTTTTGGCTTGGTGCAGCCTGGCAAGTTACCATCTCTGCAAGAAGCTTACTTCTGGCCTACATGACATGCGCATACATTTTCTAGATGCAGCTGCCCAACATGGTTCTGTTCCACACTACATCCCTCCATGTGCCCATGTGTTATCCGTAAGTTTCTTCTTTTTTGATAATACAAACCTTTAGAGACTTCTCAACTCCTTGAGCATCTATTTATTTTTCTGAGGTCAAAGTTCTCAAAAGAAGAATTTGCAAAAATCTGGTGTGTGTATCTGTTTTATCTTGCTAATATTAATATTACTTCTTATTTATTCCAAACCTCTAGCGCTGTGACAACACTTTACATTAATATTACAATGTTTATTGAAATTGACCTTAATGGTTTTTATCTGCAGGTCGGATCGTATTGGAGAAGGCCAGCCTCCAGCTGTTTTCAAGAAGCTGTAATGTTCTGAATAGGCACAATGGGCAGGCGATATCCAGGTGCAGCATATCGACCAAGCAGTTCATGTACGTCTTACTGCTATTTACACATATTAGTAATACAGTTTTACCCTTTTTTCTGCTAACAAAGAGAGTTTTTTGTGGAAAATGCTTCATATCCCGCTCCATGTATTTAATTTACATTAAGGTTGTTTATATTGTAGATAGTTGTCTGTGTCACAGATAAAACTTCACTCACTTTTGGCAAAAGAATTGACCTTGCACAAATACCATCATTTCAAAACGAAAAGAAATCCATTCAGGTCCTTAATACTTAATGCTGCAAGACATATTGCTATGCTAAGAGTTGATATACAAGACATTACAAGATTCCTATTACTGTACACCTTTATTATCTAGAGTAGCTTCTGCATTTACACTGACTGACAATGAGAATGACCTTACTGACCATGACCATGATGATGCTGAGTGTACATGCATTCAGCTATTTTAGCCTTTATTTGCAAATATGCTTGGGAATAGGGCCTCTGTGTTTTTCAAAAGTTTAAATAAAACATAAACATATTTTTGACAGTCTTTTTTTTTTTTTTTTTCACTTAGACATTATTTTTTATGAAATTGTGTAGATTTACAGTCTTACATCTGATCTCTAGCCTTCTGCATGCTACTTTCCAGTCACAATCCTTGTCATTTCCTCTTGTTATAAATTCGCTCCCTTGAGAGTGTTCTGCAGTGACTGCCACTCTGTTTATTGGATTGAGTGTATTCTATTTCCTGGTGCCTATTGTAGTTATTTATGTTATTCTGCTACCCAGGGGATATCTACTAACTACAACTGCACTTGCTAGGCTGGTGTTCTGCATGATGCCTTTACTTTTTACAATTTTAAAGGGTCAGCACACCCTACAATTTTTAGTGGTGCACACTTTTATGGCTTTAATATACTGATGAGGAGGACTGCCTATACAGTGGAACTATTCAGACAGAGACTTTGGGACACCATAAATAAAATAAGATGGGGAAATTGAAATTATGCAAGAATTACCACCTTTTGCTAAGTCCAAAGCTAGATGGGTGGTGGAAATAAAATATAGGTAAAGAATGGCATACCCTATCAATGGCTGTGGTTTTTTTTTTCTCTAGTGTGACAAAATCTTGCAGTATGAGATTAAAACAAACTTTCAAGAGAATTGAAAATCTGTATTAAAGTTTTTTTTCTGGAAGTTGGAAAATATTATTTAAGGGGTTATTCAATATTGAGCGGAAGGATATAACCGTAGCTTTGGCTAATCCTTCGGCTCACTTCGGCCTCCGGAGCTCTTCGGTTCAGCTGAACCGAAGGGTTGCTGTACGGGCTATTCACAATAGCCTGTACAGCAGCCAAACAGCTCAGTTGAGCCGAACGCATATGCTTCAGCTTGGCTGAGCAGAACACACAGCCGAAGCTGGAAGAATGGTCTGCTGAAGCAGACCCCCCTGGTCCAGTTTCCCCCTGGAAAAGCACCATGTCCCCATGCCGATGGGGGCAAGGGCCTCTTTCGCCACAACCCTGACCCGGTGGTTGTGGGGGTCTATCACTATCGGCCGTACCCCCCTGACGGCGGCCCTGGCTATCGGTTGGTTTCTCATGAGACCGAACATAAAGTACATAACTGCTAGACTGAGAAAGGAGCATGTTTACAGTGCATATACACATCTCTGTGAGATGCATTCATATGCTTCTACTGCACAGATATAGGTCTAAAAGCCTCTAAGAAAATTGTGCCAACAACTGAAATGCATTGGCATTTTCTTGTGTGTACTTACATATAGTAATTTAATTTTTTTATTTTGGTTTTGTTATTTAATGAAACAGCATATACAGATCACACTGGTATGCAACAGTAAACATACTAAAGTCATATTGGTTGTGGTTAAAACCATTTAATTTCCTGCAAATCATATTGTGCCTCATACTTCATGAGATGTATCTGGTGAGTTTGGAGAAGTGTTTGTTCTACAAAGACATTCTGGATTTAAATACAGATAACTTCCAAATGTAAATAGATGTGAGTGTGGCTATGGTGTTGTTTCAGATAGATTGGAATAAATGGTAACATGATAACATAATGTAAGCTCTGTGTAAAGACTACAGCAAGCTGGTATAAAATTGTAACCTTTCCAGTGAACAAGTAGAACTTTAAGACTTAATAAAGAAAATAACATGAAATTAAGTTATAATGCTTCAATGATGTGGGCTAAGCTGAAAGGCATGTCTAAAAATAATTAACAATGATGGGCCTGTTCTATGTTATGTCCCATCAATAACTCAGCTCTAAGAAATGAATGACTTAATTAACTGTGGTACTTTAACATTTAGTAGGAAATTGAAAAAGCAAAAACAGCTTACAAAACCAAGCTACAAAATGTGACCCACATACTTTCTTAAATCTGGTGAATAAATACTTTTTAGGAATATGTCCCTTTTTATATAAAGGTATGTTAGAAAACCAAGACTTTGGTATTGGATGTGTATGCAATCTTGTTAATTGTATGCTGGGAGGACTCATTGTCTTCTTTTGCTTCCCCAAAACAAATATGTTTCCAGAACATTTACTTCAACAGTTACCATCTACAGGGCGATAGCTCTAATTGGGGTTGGCTGTTTAGCATAAGCCAACTTTACCCAAAGCTTTACACATGCCTTTTTTCATGTCATAGTTTCATTGATTAAATGTGCCCTCCCAACTTTAGGCCATGTCCAAGTAATGGCTCCACCAATAGCTTCCCCATAATGCAGAATAAAGAATTTGGGAATGCGGCTACGATTGACATCTTTGGTATGACCTGGTGGAAGGGAGCTCAGAAATAAAAGCCTTTAGTGCTAATTAATGAATATTAGTTAAAAGGCTGCTAAATGCTTTTGGTGGCCCAGTGATGGATATGCAGTGTGTAGCCTAGGTCTACCTTACCAAATTAGCAGTAGAGCTGTCATATCCTGGAAAACATCACATTTGCAGAATCAATGAGGAGGGCCTTCTGTACTGGACACATTGACGATTGGAGAGATTCTGTTAAATTCTTGAGAAGTGTTTATTATAAAGTACTGAGATTTTCTAATCTCAATAATTGTTCATTGTGCCAGATGTATGTTTTTCTGTAGTGCACAAGACCAGGTAATCTCGTGTCCTGGAAGCTCAAACTTTGGAGCCATGTTTGTCCCAGGTGTTCTCAATCCCTCCCACTGAAAGCTGCTTACTGTCTCTAGTTGGGCAGTGGATGTACAAATGGACTGATTTCCTAAGGGCTGGTTAAAGCCATAACTGTGTATGTCTGTGCAGCTGCAGTGCAATGCGTTTTACTGCGGTTTAAACAGTATTTTTAGGTTTTTTGTTTGGTGTTAGCTTAGAATGGGCTTTCAGGTGCAGTCCAGTCAGTTCCAGTGCATTTGTATGCGTTTTGATGCGTTCCGTTGAGATCAGGTGCAGCTAAAATGAGACGAGCGGTATTTTTTCTGACTGCATCGGAACAAACTGCACTGGTGGGAACAGAGCACCAGAAATCCCATTGGAAAGCATTGTGACGCCATTTTGATGCAACTGCCAAACTGAACGGATTGCATCACAACTGCATCTGGTGTGAACTAGCCCTTAGTCACACAGACAGAAACATCAGCTACACTATATTGCCAAAAGTATTGGGACACCCCTCCAAATCATTGGATTCAGGTGTTCCGTGAAATTTCCTTGCTACTAAATATTCCACGATCAACTGTTGTGGTGGTAGTGGTATTATAACAAAGTGGAAGCAACTGGGAACAAAAGCAACTCAGCCACGAAGTGGTAGGTCACGTAAAATGACAGCGAGGTCAGCGCATGCTGAAGTGCACAGTGTGCAGAAGTCACCAACTGTCTGCAGAGTCAATAGCTACTGACCTCCAAACTTCATGTGGCCTTCAGATTGGCACAACAACAGTGCGTAGAGCTTCATGGAATGGGTTTCCATGGCCAAGCAGCTGCATCCAAGCCTTACATCACCAACTGCAATGCAAAGCGTCGGATGCAGTGGTGTAAAGCACGCTGCCACTGGACTCTAGAGAAGTGGAGACGTGTTCCCTGGAGTGACGAATCACGCTTCTCTGTCTGGCAATCCGATGGACGTGTCTGGGTTTGGCGGTTGCCAGGAGAACGGTACTTGCCTGACTGCATTGTGCCAAGTGTAAAGTTTGGTGGAGGGGGGATTATGGTGTGGGGTTGTTTTTCAGGGGTTGGGCTTGACATTTTGGACAATTTCATGCTCCCAAGTTTGTGGGAAAAGTTTAGGGATGGCCCCTTCCTGTTCCAACATGACTGCACACCAGTGCACAAAGCAAGGTCCATAAAGACAAGGATGAGTGAGTTTGGATGGAGGAACTTGACTGGCCTGCACAGAGTCCTGACCTCAACCCGATAGAACACCTTTGGGATGAATTAGAGCGGAGACTACCAGTCCGGCCTTCTTGTCCAACATCAGTACCTGACCTCACAAATGCGCTTCTGGAAGAATGGTCAAACATTCCCATAGACACACTCCTAAACTTTGAGGACAGCCTTCCCAGAAGAGATGAAGCTGTTATAGCTGCAAAGGGCGGGCCAACTCAATATTGAATCCTACGATAGTAAGACTGGGATGCCATTAAAGTTAATGTGCGTGTAAAGGCAGGCGTCTCAATACTTTTGGCAATGTAGTGTATAATATGCTGCAGAGCAGCATTGGGTGAATGGGCCCTCGGTGTTTTGGAGAGCTCTCCTTTTAGGTAAAATGTCCAGATGTCCTGATTTTGGCATGCTTTCAATGTTACCTGAATAGCTTTAGCAGTTCACTGATGATTTTCACTTTTTGCCTGAAGTTGCTGTTTAAGAATACATTTTTTAGAAGCAGTGTTAGCTTTGTATGTACTTCCTATGTGTGCAGGGTGTAGTCTAGACTTTGTTTCCTGAAAAATAGAACTAATTTCATAGTTAAAGCAAACCTGATGTCAACTAAAGCTGGTGCAAATTCCATGCTGATGTGAAGGCACCTGGAGAAGTCTGCAATTACAGATCAGTGGTGCTTCAGTAAGATTTAGCTGACTGCAGGTTTGCTATACAGAAAGCCATCTTGTTTGAATAAGTGTAAAATAAAACTGACCCCAAACTATTATAGTTTTCCTTTAAGTAAATGAACGCTGATATGCTGTTGATCCTGAATGATGGTGGAAGAACAAGAAGAAACCCGTTTAGAGAGCAGCTCTTCACATCCTAAACACACTCACTCCAGCTACATAGCATGCCATTTATGTATATTTTGCAGGTACCTTACAGCCTATTCACACTATAGCATCATGCATAATCATGGCATCTAGTGCACACTTTTGCATGATACAGCTTGCTAGGTGCGCTGGTGCGTTGCGTTTCCCTTGATTGGCTGTGGCACCCTGACACATCTCCTAGTGGGCATGTGCACTGCAGAGCCTCGAGGTAGGGCAAAAAACGTGGGATGCTTGCCATCCAATAAAGAAGAAAGTAGTGCATGCATTACTTTTTTGCACTACATGGCAACACAATGCATGTTCTTGCGGAACTGTGTGTTGTGTGGTACTGCAGAGCATGCCTGCCAGAAAGTTAGTTGGGGTGCCATTGAGAATTACTGTCAACACAACACACCAGCGTGCGGGTCCTGTGCGTTTAGAACAACGCTATGATGTGGATATATTGAAATATTAGAGCAGCCACTGCTGAGTTGTTTTTAAAGGCCTGTTCACACTATCCCATGTGTTGAGGGCACGGTTCCGTGCCATGAACGCATTGGATCGCATAAACAAAGGCTACCGGCGTTCTGGGGCTGGAGGGAGCGTGGCGGTGTCATTCAAGGGCACCACAGACATGCCACCTACAGTGCAATTGCACGCAGCGGAACACGTGCTACAGCAATGCCCTGCTTTCTAGTGCAGTGCGATCACAAAAAATAATGCATGCACTATTTTTTGCGATCACACTACACTAACGCAGGGCATTGCTGTACCACGTTTGCCAGTGCGGGTGATCACAGTGCAGGCAGGAGGCGCGTCTGCGGTTTTATTGATATGAAACAAAGGGGAGCCTTTGTTTAGGTAATGCAGTGTGTTCGGGACACGGAATCGTGCCCTGAACACACTGGATAGTGTAAATTGGACCTTAAGACTCATCTTGCTCCTAGTTTTACTACCTAGTATGTGACTGATATGGAATAAGAATGTAAGGTGAGAGTTTAGACCTTTCTGACATAGCTGGCTGTATGCTTCCAGGTTGGTGACTTACTAAATAGTGAAGCCAGAAAGACAGTCTTAGATCTTAAACCTTTAAAAAGTGCAAGGAGTCTGCAGTGTGTGTTTGGGAATATCTCTCATCCATCACAAGTAGAGATCTGTCTGAGCTTGACACGAATTCTGTTCGCCTAAGCCTGTTTAAAACTCTGAAAGGCACCCCGTCCTCCAGATCCAATTTGTGGGGGCAGTTGTGGCTGGGGCATTCCCCCTTTATGACGTAGCTGTGGGACTAAGAATGCGCCTCCACACACTGACAAAAGAAATCGGTGCACTACAGCAATGTCTAGGTAAAAAACATAGAGTGGATACAGTGGTGAGGTAGGTATCTCCTATGCCCCTCTAGTGGCGGTAATGCCATGCAAACAGCATTTACTCTGGGTGGAAGATTTATACATCAGCCAACATAGCATGTGTTTACCACCGGTTAAACACACCAGATGATGCTGAAAAGAATATAGGGCAATCCATACGGTAGTTATCTGTAACCACTGTGTGGGCGGGAGCTGCGGCTGGCGTGTGGGCGGGGCTGGAGCTGCAGCAGGCTGGCGTGTGGGCGGGGCGGGAGCTGCGGCCGGTCTTTACACAGTTTATGTGCATCTACCCCCGAAAGTAAGACCTAGCGGATCTCTGTAATATAAGACCTACCACCGAACTAGGTCTTTTTTTCGGGGTAGGTCTTATATTACAGAAATCCCTGAAGATAGTGCTAGGTCTTATTTTCGGGGTAGGTCTTACTTTCGGGGAAACACAGTATAAAGAATACTCTTAAGTAACAGTTTATTTTTACTTTTTTCTGATTTAGGGCTAGTTCACACCAAGTGCGGAGCAGATGCAGAGCAGTTACAGAACAGATCAAAACTGCGTCCAATGTATTCCAATGGTATTTTGGGCTCTAGTTCACACCAGAGCGTGCAGTTGCAGAGCATGTAGAAAAAAAAACTGCAGCATGCCCTATTTTAGGTCCCCATTTTAGGCTTTAAGAAAAAAAAATATATATATATTTTTTTTACAAAAACGGCCCAAAACGTGGCAAAACACACTGCACTGCATGTACAATAACTCACGCAGATCTAGTCTGCATTTGGTGTGAACAAGCCCTTACTAACACTGTGCCATACATTCCATTATTTCAAAACATGTCTAAGCTCCATCCTGAAAACTTCTCATCAATATGTGGAATGGTTTTTGCTCTTTTTTATTAACTGTTAATCTGGCAAAATTGGGAAAGCTGAGAGATAAGTAGGTAGTGCTAGTCTTGGATTTATGCAATTTGTTTTATGTAATTATATGAAATAGCAGACTAGCTTGGAAAGGCAAAGTACAGTAACTCATTTGCAATTCATCCTTACGTCCTGAATACATTAAATTGAATTCTTGTTGACATGGATTTACTACACATTGCCTGTTGCTGTGCTCTGCCTTATTTAAAGGTGATTTTTATCAAAAAGGGAAACAAGACTACTGCTTTACAGGTACCTTAGTAAAATTGTTTACAATGTCACTGCTTTACCTTAATATGTGTAAAAGCATAGCACCACACGTCAGATGGCAGAGTCTGGAGAAGAGGGCTGGACATAACAGCTAAGGTGAAAAAGCTTCATTAGTTAAAGTGACACTAAGCTCAGGAGTTAATCTTAAAAATACATTCAAGTACCTTAACTATTAACAAAAATGTATCTTATTTGTGTATCACTCAGCTGTTGATTTTCAAATAATCTCTGCATTTGTGCTGACACTGTCCTTCCTTCTGGAGGGTGGCTACCTTTTTTCCCCATGGTCCCTGTGTATGTTGTAAAGTAGTCACCGCCCCAAGCTCTTTCCTGTGATGGACTACAATCTCAAATTTAGCTTGCTAATTTGTATTGAGATTATAGTCCATCACAGGTATGCAAAAAAAATAAAAAGCCTGCCATTATCTATAGGTATGTGTTTGTAGATTGCCATTACTAGACGTTTCTAAAGGTGCCTTTGTTGTTATTTTGAAGATATGGGTAACGTTCCTCTTTAGGCTAGGTGCACACCTGGGCGACCTTTTTTTAGCGATTGTCACCCCATTGAAATCAATAGGGGCTGCGCGGAAAACGCTATGTGCAATAGCGCGGCAAACGCTATGTGCAATAGCGCGTCCCGGGTGTTGCTGTGATGTGAACTTAGCCTTGAGGTTACAGTTACAGTTTACAGTTAAAACTTGGGTTACTTAGTAGGGTAAGTTAAAGTGACATTAAACCCTCAGATTTTTTAACATAAACCAATATTGTAATGTGTGCCTTACTGTAATCCATGGTTGTTTTCCCTTCTCTTTGCTGCTCTTCCTTTTAAATCGGTATCTCTTCGCATGCTGGGGGAGAACTTCCCTTTGCAGCTGAGTGCCTCTTCCTGTAGTGCTGGCTCAGGTTGTGAACCTTCACACAGACACCATGTATCCATTTCAGAGACAAGGCAGTCTGCTGCAAAACAGAAGTTCTGCCCAGCATGAGAAGAGATACGGATTTAAAAGGAAGAGCAGCAAAGAGAAGGGAAACAACCATGGATTACAGTAAGGCACACATTACAGTATTGTTTTATGTTAAAAAATCTGAGGGTTTAATGTCACTTTAAGTATTAAGGTTTAAGCTCCAGAGTTAGGTTAGTCTTAAGGCGAGAGTGCCCCATACATAGATGTACAGCCACAACAATAGAACAATGTAAATAAAGTAAACTTGTCTTTGAATAGTGAATGTACATAAACTAAGCTATCGTAATCTACTCTAGACAAGTCAGGGGCCACACTTGAGGTCCTTTGTGTTTACCAAGATGAACACTCATTTAGATGTTAGGGATGCTTCGGAAAACAATAGGATTTTGACTTGTTTTTGGTGTGGAAAATGTGATGAGGATTTCAGCATTAGGCTATAAAAAGAAATGAATCCTATTTATCCAAATCTACCAGGACCAATTTACACAGTATAGTGGTGCAAGGAAAAAAAATATACAACTTGGAGCAGTGAGCTTAGGACCAGAAGTGTGACCCTGCTTTGCCACAACATAGAATGTCTGTGCAAGTGTCAGTGAAGAGTTGCAGCAAATGTGCTTAAAGTGTTAATTGTTCCATTTCTGAGTAAAGTGGGAAATACTGAGATAATTAACCCCTGGAAATAGCTTGACTTCTAATTAATACACATGAGATAAGCGATCCTCCTTTTAACGCTATTTCACATGTTATTTTCACCCTTATACTACCAAGCAGAGATTACATTAAAAAACTGATTGTTATGCATGCTCTAGATTACACACATTCTATTAAATGTATTTCAATGCATTTTCTATACCTCCCAACCTTCTGGAATCAGAAAGAGGGAAATATTAGAGCACAAAGTATGTAGGCAATGGACACAATCCTGGCATGCCCCCAGTTACGCAGGTCAGGAAGAATTATTGCACAAAAAATAAGTGGTACCGAGAAGTACTATGTTACCGCTATTTATTCTTTACACTGGCTCTTCAAAGTAACAAATGAAATGATTTAGAGGTTGGGTGGAAGGATGAATTCACTGAACACTTTTGATAGTTAAACAGTTCATATTTAGTAGAGGTCTATACATCAAAGCAAAATGAGGGACAACGCAGAAGGAAAAATGGACAAAGTGATTTAGTTCCATAACAGGAACATACACTCCAAATGAGGGGCAATTTAGTTCTATGCATTTTATTTTAATTTTTTTAATGGCAATTGTTTTAATATATATTTTCTATCATGCGTTTGTGTTTATTTAGTTCATACCAGATTTCTGTTTAAATTCTGCCACATTCATTCTTATTTTATTTATACTTTATTTATCATACTAGTAGCTTCCTTGGTTTTAATTTTCTCCAATCATCCCTCTTTTCAGATTGCTAACCTTACCCTATAACCTGCAACATTGCTGACGCCCTTGTGACCCATGTCTGAAGTCCTTCAAGGTTAGAGACCCTTCACAGTGTTCTGTTTGGTGTTCCTCACTCTGAAATTATTTTGTGTTTCCTCATTTTATTGTTTCATTTATTCCATCATTTGGTCATTATTTAGATCATGAATCCAGTATAAAATGAGAAATACAATGAGGGATTTTGAATGCGAGGTTTTTATTTGATCATTATTTAGATCCCCACACTTGTAGAAAATGAGACATACAATTAAGGATTTAAAATGCAAGGTTTGTATTGAGGCTTATGTAGAAATATCACTCTGTGAACATATTTAGATTATATACAATTTTTTTAAAGCTAAATGCTATGTACTTCCTGTTTCACAATTCCTGTTAGTTCCTTTGCTTCAGTTATGAGGTGTTCCCAATGAATTCCTCTGTCAGATAGATTTGCAGGAGGGGTCAAAATGAAAATATTATTGTGAAACCCTTAGAATAGCTGATCTATAAAATAAAGGCATTGAAGAGTGAGATATTAATGCATTAAACACAGTCTTGTGCTCAAATTTCACAACCATTACATTTACACCAGGAAAAAATTAACACTGAATACACCTAGCATTTATCAGCCCACTTAAAGCCCAGTCCCTCCGTCAGCCATGCCTAAGTTATAGAAAAAGCATTGTGGGCTGAATCAAGAACTTTTTATGTGTGTTAGAGACATCAGATCTCCCTATCTTCGTTTCCAGCTCTGTTCCTGTGCATCTTGGAGCTTTGAGTGTTTCCAAAAATCCTGTTACATTTTCAATAATATAAAAAAAAAATTAAAAGCCAACAGGGAGAGTGGGATCCCATCAAAATGGTTGTTGTAGATATTCAGATCTGAGAACAAAATCACTAAGATCTCATCATCTGAGTCCCCAGGATATATATAAAAATGTTAAAGTGTGTCACAGCCCAATGAACTAAGAAAATGTACTCATGCTGTAGCACGCCGCAACACACCACTGTGTGTTGTATTCCCAAAAAAGGTGGCCTGATGAAGGGGACCCTGAGCGGCCCTGAAAGCGCTTGCACCTTGATGACAATGCTGTGTCATTAAATGGATTGATTTCACTTTACCTTTGGTGTGCTGGTGACATTTTTGAACATTGTCTCCAAAAACACAGGCACAGCAGGGTAAGACACTCCTTTGCTCTCTGTTCCTCCTTCCTCCCTTCTTTAAGCTAGTAGATGAGCAACTGCTGGAGACTGTTCTGTCCTTCGTGACCTTGTACTCGACAGGAGGTTCAGAGACGGTGAGCAAAGAGAATTGAAGCCAGCTGTTCTTAAACATGATGACTGTAAGTGCTTGGGCAAAAATATTAAGAAATACTTTTCTGGACAATGTATATTTGTTTGATCTGGATTCATTATTGAAAAAAAGTTTCTGAGATTAAGTTTTTTGTACCTCATAACCATTCATAACAGAGCTTTATTATTGAGGAAAATGTACTGAAGAAGAACATTTTTGATTAGGACAGTTAAAGGAGAACTATGTGGTCAGTGCATTTCCCAATAGTTCTCCTAAGGGTAACGGGAGGACACAAACTAGCGTCCTCCCGTCACCCAAAGCCGCAACCGGAACGGATTCCGACAATACTGTCTGGATCCACGCAGCTGCATGAGTGACAGCTGGCTCTGCCTATCTAGAGGCAGAGCCAGCTGTACCCGCCCCCTCCCCTGTCCGTTCCGCCTGTCAGCCCTGGAGGAGCGGACAGGGGTGGGGGGAATCCCTGCAGGGAGCCATGAGTGACAGCCACAGCTCTGCAGGCACAGGATCGAGAAGTGAGCGAGCGACGGTATGTGTTCGCTCACTTCACGATCTATTGAGCCGGCGTGTGACAGTTTCATTGTCACACGTCTGCTCGAACTATGAGGCTGAGTGATTTTCACTTGCCTCATAGTTCTCCTTTAAGATGGGTAACTCTAATCATCCAATATGTAATAAGAAAATTCTCATTTTTAATCCTGTTCATTATTTGCTGTGGAGAGTGAACGCATGTTCATATGTGAATTTGCCACTGTATCTCTGTTTAGACCATTTAGATATTTATTTATTTATTCCTTCCCTGTCCACATTTACATTTCTACATATTTTCAATAGTTGTATCAGTTGGAACTTTCTTTTCCTTGTCTTTGTGATTTGGAAAGAACATTTCCAAATTAGGATTTCATGCAAAAAAAAAAAAAAGTATTTTAATGTCATAATTCCGACTTTTAATTTCTATTTTGGAAATCTTGATGCAGGTAGACCATATCTGATTTTTAGTTCCGCTTTGCAGAATAAATTTTGTAGCATAGCACAGTTCTTTTAGATTTTGTGCTTTATACCTATTGCAGTGGTACTCTCCACATTTGACGGCAACGGAAAATTGTTTATTTGTCTTATGTTGAACTGACATTTTCCACATTTACACAATCATGCCTTCTATAAAACAGTTTGGACTTTCAACCTGTGGTTTCAGTTTAGCACTGCAATGAATGAGATTTAAAAGTGCCATGTCAATTTCTCAAATCGTACCACATAATGTAGTTGTTTTGATAGAAGTGTCTGATATTTTCTTTATGAACACAGTTAACACAAAACAAATGCCAAGTGTGATAACCTATCCCCTTAATGCATTTACAGCATATACCTGTAGGAGTCCATACATGTATTACCACCACTCTCTTAATGTATTTATACACCTCTAGGAGTCCATGCATGTGATACCTGTATTCCCCTAATGTATTTATATAACTGTAGGAGTCCATGCATGTGATACCTGTATTCCCCTAATGTATTTATATAACTGTAGGAGTCCATGCATGTGATACCTGTATTCCCCTAATGTATTTATATAACTGTAGGAGTCCATGCATGTGATACCTGTATTCCCCATGTCCATGCTGGACTAAGAGATCTCTTAATAGTAATTTACACTGCCATGGAACTTTACATATATGTTCAGAAATCAGGCCTTCTGTATCTTAGTGATGATTTTTGAGTTTGTGGGAGACATGGGGAATACATTTTATTGCTTTTAAGCAGTCCAATGACCCAATAGTTATCTTATATCTGCCCTTTAGAAGGCACTGAGGCCCTATGTAAACTATCACATACGAGCCATGCCATAAAATATAATAAGCTATTACTTCTTCCGTACTGTAGAATCATTATTGGAGAAAGCCCACTTGTACGGTGGGCAACAAGAACATTTTACATCAATCACAATAAACAAGGGATACTGGGAAGGCCATTGGTGTGCTGTACCAATCTGAACTCAGATTGTATTACTCTGGCTACTTTACACTATTGCATTTGAGGTATTTGCCATTTATTTCTGCAAAACATTGGTCTGTGCTCTTTAGTGTACAGTTATGGATGATAATCATGTAACTGAATGATACACAAATGTATAGACCATTACTGTTAAGAATCTTAGCTGTATGCAACTTTGAAAGTGTGACTGACAAAATATCCCTCAATATTTCTTGTAGTCGATACAAGTGTGGAAACACTTCCGGTATTTATGGCAAGTCACAGCGCAACGGACATAGTGAACAGAAACAGCCCAGTTAACCCTCCGAACACCTTGAACTTGCGCTCTTCCCACAATGAACTACTGAATACAGATGTAAAACATACCGAATCAAAGAGTGACACTCCTCCAAAATGCCGAAAAAAATATGCGCTGACTAATATTCAGACCGCCATGGGTTTGTCTGACCCTGCAGCCCAGCCCCTTTTGTCTAATGGCTCTTCAAATATCAAGCTAGTAAAGAATGGGGAAAACCAACTGAGAAAGGCTGCTGAACAAGATCCCAATAAGAATGTAACTTTAGAGGATGGTGTAAACAGGATTTCAGAAAAGCTTGAAGGTAAAGATGAACATCCTAATGACCCAGAAAGCTCTGAAATCCTCCCTTTGCTTCCCAGAAGGACCAAGAGTTTTCTTAACTACTATTCTGATCTGGAAACATCCAGAGACCTTGATCAGAGTCTAACTAATGGCCATGCAGTGAAAGAAGAGGACAATTCCACATGGATCACCAGCCAAGGTTCTGGCATTATTAGCAATGGAGATGTGCTGCTGCCAAAAGACAGCAAGACTCCAAGTCCCGAGGACAGCCTGGTCCCAACAGTATCATCCAGCCCAGAGACTAAAAAGGATCATCCAAAAACTGGGGCAAAGACGGACTGTGCCCTGCATCGTATACAGAACCTAGCTCCCAGTGATGAGGATTCCAGCTGGACTACATTATCCCAGGACAGCGCTTCTCCAGTGACCCCTGATGAGACAGGTAAGACTTGCATTTATTTATAACAAGTTAAAATGCAGCATAATGATTTATCATGCCTGTACTAAATAATTTTAAAAAAAATTTAAAGTCAGTGTGTCATATTTATCTACGCGGCTTTTTGCTAAAGTATGTTTTTTTGCTAATGTAAGACTAGAGTGCACTTATCAATTAAAGCTGCCACATCGGGCAGAGACGCTTTATTCAATGGGCAAAGTGGGCAACTGCCCAGGGCCCACTGTCACATCTAGGGCCCACAGCTTTCAATTAGTTATGTGTGGTCGTGCACAGCTTTTCCAAGCTGCTGCAAGCAACTGTGCCCGCCTGAGCTGCCTTTGCCTCCTCTCAGATTACTCCGCCCATCCACCGCGCAGTGGCGGAGTGATGTCTTCAGCTGTGATGGTAGAGTGGGAGCCGAGCCAAGGAGAGATGGAGCACATGTCACTGACAGAACTGGAAGCCTGCCATAAATCTGTGAAAAACGCTCTTCAGCAGAGCTACTAAGTTCTGTTTTACTTTATGCGTCTCTTATAGTGACTGGAATTGGCTCTGCATGCTTGCTGATGATTTTATGTTGCCAATGAGGCTGGGCAATCATTTATTTTATATGAGAATGCAAGTTACTATGCCTTACATTGCTGATTGTATTGTCATTTAAAATAAATGATTATTTTAATCATTTACGGTACCACACAAACGCTTTGTAATATAAAGGGGTACGGGTACTCCTAGAATGAGATCCTAATAGGTTGGACTTGATGGACTAATGTCTTTATTCAACCTCAAATACTATGTAACTATGTAACTATGATTGCTCAGTCATATACTATCACTAGAATTTCTTGTGATTGTATATGACTTCCGCACACTTCCTGAGACCTTCCGCACCCCTCCTGAGCCCCTCCGCACCCCACCTGAGACCATCCGCACCCCTCCTGAGACCCTCTGCACCCCTCCTGAGACCCTCTGCACCCCTCCTGAGACCCTCCGCCCCCCCCCTGCGCCCCTCTGCACCCCT
>NW_017306292.1:918203-956568 GCF_000935625.1 Nanorana parkeri | reverse complement strand
CTGAGACCCTCTGCACCCCTCCTGAGACCCTCTGCACCCCTCCTGAGACCCTCTGCACCCCTCCTGAGACCTTTCGCACCACTCCTGAGACCTTTTGCACCCCTCCTGAGACCCTCTGCACCCCTCCTGAGACCCTCTGCACCCTTCCTCAGACCCTCTGCACCTCTCATGAGACCCTCCACACCCCTCCTGAGAACCCTGAGACCCTCCACACCCCTCCTAAAACCTTTTGCACCCATCCTGAGACCTAACGCACCCCTCCTGAGACCTAACGCACCCCTACGTGCCATTTCACCTGGACAATTTTGTAACATCTAGAGATTAATCCCCTTAGAGTTTTCTTTGCAAGGATACCTGAAGTGCAGCCTATGAGGGGTCTACGCGGCGTATACCCCTCATAGGCTGCAGTTGAGGTTTCTTTGCAGTTCCAACAATTTGTAGCTCAGCAGCTAAGCAACTGACTCTTGCAAGCTACATGCGGAGTTGGCAGCTTCAGTGTAAAGTCTGTGAATTGACTGAAATTCAAGCCATGGGTGGCCTTGCTTGAAAAATGTTAACTGAAAAATATAAGGAGCTTGGCACAAAAAAATAATCTCCTGAACAGTAATTGCAGCCAACAAGCTTCCGGCTGTCAGAAAACAATAGTCAAGCAGGGGGGAATCAAGTGATTTCTCTCATTGAGACCAGAAGTCATGATGTCTCACCAGATTTACTTATTTTTTCAATTTTTATCATTGTAAATTGTATCTCTTGTTACTAAGACGCATTTATTCAATCATCAGTTCTATCTAGTGGCCATAATGTGGTATTTTCCTTATTCACCGCTGCCCATAATGTTTAAATTAAATGTTTAATTAGCGTTAATTCACACAGAACGCATGTACATGCAGTTTTGCTTTATGAATAGCAATGTGAATTGTTATTTAAATAGACCAGTTTGTGTTTGTAGATAGCCTCAAGTGTGAGATCTACTGTTTTCTTACCTAAAAACCTACCAACAAACTTCATCACTGAGGTATGATGAGGTATTATATTCTAGGTAAAGGGCAGCAGCTTCACTTGAGAAAATGTCTGCCTTCATTGTGGAGGTAAATTACATTTTAAAGCAGAGGTCGGCAACCTCTGCACTCCAGCAGTTGTGATACTAATGAGGCATTGTAAGACTCTAAAAAGGCATGACTCCCAGAGGCAGAAGCTTGATGGAATTTGTAGTTTCACCACAGCTGAAGTGCCAAGGTTTCCTATCCCTGTTTAAAGGTTGGCCTTGGTCATGTAGGGGTTAAATTAGGTTTGCAGATGAAATGGGAATGTCCTTTGCCTACTGTACGTATAAAAGGCACAATTTATGAGCTGCTGCAGACAGGACTGCTTCCTGGAAGCATATTAGCAGCAAGGGGCCAGTATAAATCAGTGCTAAGCTCTTATCAAAACTTGAAGAATTTGGTATGTAAGGAATTTTTTCATTTTCACAAATTTTCAGTAACTGTTTAACCTCAGGCAAGTGATAACAGCAACAAAACAGAAGACGTTAAACATGTCTGCACCTGTCTAGTGCCAGAAGACGGTATTATTTTACACGGAACTATTTAACTCAAGAGCAAGATCTTTGTCCTGGTACTCTGGGCAGTACCACATCCGTTCTTAACAATGTGAGGATTACAAAAATAGTATGTTGTCTAAAGTTAGTGCCGTTCCCTCACCCGACATTCATTATAATACTAAAATACACAACACCAGTTTTAGTCCAAAGGGCCTGTGTCAATAAGTAAAAATCATACTTTTCTCTTCATTCTACAGGCAATTGTTATAATATTTTTCTACAGTTGCATTCCAGTAGTTAAAGACAAGTCTTCGGTCTCCCGGGGTCAGAAGCTAATTTTAAAAGTTGTACTTAAAGTAGAAAGACAAAGGTCTGTGCAAACATAACTGATCTAGATTGTTAAAGAGACCCTGCCACCAACTTTAAAAAATTGCACAGAAAAAAAAAAAAATCAAGTATTTGAAATGCTGAAGAAGGTTGAAGATTAAGATTGTTAAAGAGACCTTCTCACTAACTAAAAAGATTGCATAGAAAAAAAAAAAATATTTTAAATGCTTTAAACCCTTTCACTGCCAAGGCCTTTCTTTAAATTTTTTGCACACGTTATAATCCACATTTTAGGTCTGAAAAATACATTTTCTGAAAGCAAAGACCCTGTAAAATAAAGTGTTGATGTTGCACTATATATGCACAACTCTTTATCAAATACAAGCATTTAGTAAAAAAATCACATCATTTAATATTTTAGTGCCCAAAAACACAATATAACACCAATTCTTCTATATGTATATATAAAAGATGAGGTTATGACGAGCAAATAGATACCCAACATGCCCAGGTTAAAAATATTGTGCGTCCGTAAAATGGCAACAAAATACGGTACCCCAAATTGTCCATAGGCAACGTTTTAAAAGGCCATACAGGTCATCATTTTAGAGATATCCAGGAATATTGGCTCTAGAATGATTGCCTTACTCTGGCACATGTGGCGATACCTAAAATGTGTAGCGCGATCTTCGTTTTCGTGTGTAGGTATACCCGACACATGTTTACGTTACTGCGGGGACTTAAAAATGTTTTTGTTTTATTTCATATTATTTTTAACTGTTTTTTTAACATAATTGTTATCACATAGGAGGCTCATAAGCCCCCTATGTGATAGCATACTAGTGGTGCCAAGTACTCTTTAAGTTGGCATTAGGGATCTAATAGACACCTTGTGTCACCATTCCACTCCAAAGAAGCGCAGATTGCTCTGACTTGCGTTGGTGGCAGCAAAAGGGTTAAATGCTTAAAGTAGTATTAATGTCTGTTTTTTTGCCATATATCTACTGCTAATAAGCAGTAGACATATGCCCCAACATAAAAAAAAAAGTTGGCAAATACCAACAAACTTACCTGTGTCAGCATTTGCCTCGGGCGGCTAATTCCAGGGGAGGCGGACGGGCTGCACAGAAACCGGCAGCCTGGCTGCCTAATGTGAACAGGGAAGAAGCAGCGGGCAGGAGGAGACGGGGGACGGAGCAGCAGGAGGCGAAGACAGAGGAGATGGGGGCATAGATGGAAGAGGCGGGGTGAACACAGAGGAGGTGGGGGAAGAATACTGCAACGGAGGGTACGGCAATGATGGATGCGGGAGGCGTCGCCGAAGCTCCAGTCGGGCGGCGAAGCTACGACGATTGGACGCCGAGGCAGCAGATGAGGCTGGGTTTCCAGTGCCAGGTAGGAGGACGACTGATCTAGGAGGGCCCAGCATAGATTCTGGACAGCCCACCACAAATCTCTGCAGGATCTGTGGGGGGTTTTGCAAGATCCGTAGGGGGCTCTGCAGCCTGCAAAGCCCACCACAGATCCTGCACAGCCCCCTTGAGATCCGGCAGACTGCAGGGTCTCAGAGGGTCTCTGCAGGATCTGTGGGGGGCTTTTCAGGATCTGTGGTGGGCTTTGCAGGATACTTCAGCCAGGAACAGTACTTCTTTCTTCCTTCTCAGACTTCTCATGAAGGACAGGTTTCCTCACCCAATTATTTAGGACATTATTCCTGCACGTAATAACAATGGCCACACACGCAACAATTTTTATGCAATGTCAATTATTTATAAGCAGCTTTGTCAATGTCAAAAACAACTGAGTGGGTTCAGGCAACCTATCATCAATGTTTTAGATTATTTCATGTTATCTATAAAACAGTTTAGGGTAGGTTGCATTTATTTGCTCGCTTTCGCGATTAAATCTGGTTAAAGTTGGCTGAAAGTGGTTGAACTTGCCTGAAGATTGCCATTTGTGTGGCCAACATTACTCTGAGTAGGTCAGGGAGGGATGGAGGAGAGTCCACACTATGGGGTAGCCCTCCTTTACCAGTCAGTGATGAGGCAGCAGATTGATAATAAAGCATCTTCAGTACATCTGTACAGAATGTAGGAATGCTAAAAAAAAGTAAGTTTACGCTAGAATGGGTCCCCAGCACACTTTCAAGCAAGCATCTGTTCCAGCTACTCGGGTTAAGAATGGAGGTTTTTTGTTGCATACATTTGCAAATACACATGTAAGCCACACTGCTACATCAAGGCACCTCTGATAACTTTGGTTCCTAAAGCTGGCCATACACTTGGCTGCAATCACTGTTTGACCAACAAGTTGTCGAATGGAGTTCTGCCAGAAGAGCCCCCCACAACTTGATTTTTGAACAGTGTATGACCAGCTTAACTTTGAACCATCTGAGTTTCCCAACTACGGGGCATATACAGTATATAGTAATGCAGGCACACCTGGATGTAGCCCCGTCCTCCCTAAAGGCACAGCAACACAACAGAAGCCCAGACATCGCCTTTGCAAGGCAGCTAAAGACTTCCAGTGTGGGTCTGGACCAAATCTAAAAAAGCAAACATGGCAGTCTATATTAGTTGTTTGAAACTAGCAAAAAGGCAGGACAGGTTCATATGGGCAGGACAATATCCAAAAGAGTACAAGGAGGTTCCCAGCACCCTCTTAAGCTAGCCAATAACAGAAAACAAATCTGTTTCTATTACGTTAAAAGCAGAGCTTATAGTTGACACTCTATGGGATATATGCACTATGGGAAGAAGACAAGCAAGTGGAGGTAGTGTAACACTTTGGGCAATGCTCTGCTGGGAAAACTTGGGTGCTGCCATTCATGTGGATGTTACTTTGACACGTACCACCTACCTAAACTTTGTAGCTGACCCCTTCATGGAAATGATATTCCCTGATGGCAATGGCCTCTCTCATTGCACGGCAAAAATGTTTCAAGAATTGTTTGAAGAACACAACAACGAGTTCGAGTTGCTGACTTGGCCCCAAAATTACCCAGATCCTAATCCAAGCGTCTGTGGGATGTGCTGGAAAAACAAGTCTGATCCATGGAGGCCCCACTTCGCAACTTTCAGAACTTAAAGGATCTGCTACTGACAACCTGGTACCAGACACCACAGCATACCTTCAGAGGTCTAGTGGTGTACCTGTCTCAACAGTTAAGGGCTGTTTTGGCAACAAAAGAGGGACCTACTCAATATTAGGTGGTGGCCATAATGTTATGGCTGATCGGTGTATATTTGTATATACTGTATAATCAGCACAAAAGCCTAGTTTCAACATTTGAGGATAGAATCAGAAGGTTTTAGCTGCATATATTTGCAAATAAAAGTGACCCCTATAATGTGTGGTTCCTAAACCTGAAGCTCACTATTTGAGCTTCCATCTAGGGAAATATATATAGCAATGAATCCATTGAGGAGAGATATGCCCCATCCTCTTTAAAGATACAGCAACACTACAGAAGTCCAGACTCCCTCAAGGCATTTGAAACCCCCCATTGTGCGTCAGCACCAAATCCAACAAAGCAAAAATGGCAGCCGTTCAGATCAATTTATAACTAGAAAAACATATGTTTGATTTTTAAATTTGGGCACCCCGACAGACAGAACAGCTGGATCAGGAGGCTCACACTGCTGGTCCTCCTTCTTTCAGACTGAGGTCTACTCTGCAGGGAATTACAGAAGCTAATATATTGACTTAGTCAAGCTGTTTTACCTGCCAAAGTATTTATATTTCTGTTACTCCGGTTTGAGAATTACACAGCTCTGCTATACAGTAAAGCCCTGCCTTGAACCAGAGGGACCTGATCTGTCTATCCTCCAGTTTTTCTTTCAGTTACAAGTTTCCCCCTGTCCACTCTTACCCTGCGAATGGACAGTGAAAGGAGAAGCAGCAGACTGATGAGCTCATGCCTTTGCTCTCTCCTCTTATCAGCATCATCTCCTTGCACTGCAATATACCTGTTTGGCCCCTGGTGCTGCTTCTCCCCCCCCCTTCCCCCACCTCCCCTGAGCTGCCCAGGGATTGCAAGAAGCTGATACTAAATTAAATTTAGGCACTTACCTTGCAATTAAAAGACTACATTTACTGATGTATTAATGACTACAGCGCTGCATTAATCTGTGTCTTTTATATCTGCTTGGAGCTCAGCATTAAATAGATGGTTTCCAAACAAGTGATTTTTCTATGGTTTTTTTGTTGGAAACAGCAACATGAATTCTACATTAAGTGATTTCTACATTGTTTCAGCCTATCCTACAACATTGTGATCTTGCTGCACATGTATCAGATTCACTTTATATAGTAGAGCACTATCCTGAGCATGTCTAGATGAGTATTTCATGCATTCAGTGTCTAGTTTGCAGTGTAGTTCTTTCCATGGTCACCGTGCCAGGCTTGTTCTTGGTGTTGCTATTAATGATAGATTGGACTGAAGGGAGGGACTGTGATGAGAAGAGCACTCTCACTAATAGAACACATCCACTAAATCAATTGAGCCCAGTGCTGCAATGCACCTTCAGCAAGAAGAAGGTTAGAAGCTGTGAGAACAATCTGATATTTTATTTCTATTGCTGACCCATGAAATGTGTTTCACGTCTAATAACTTTCATTCTGCATTTACATAAAGAATCATCAGCAGAGTGCGTTAAGCCTGTGGCTTGCCAAGTCGAGGTACATTTCAACTTTTATTTCTTAATGTATAAATATTTATTGGCTGGGTTTGCAGTGGCGGTTTCTGTTCATTAAGTAAACGCGGTGCTGTTAAATTCAGTGTCCATCTGGAAGCAGAGATGTTAATGTATAGTACAGGCAGTTTAAGGCAATTGATGATGTCTTAGTCGCTGCATTGAATTTATTCTTTGCAAAGCTTGTGTCCTGAACAGAACCAGTCGGAAAATACATCACTGTCTCAGAGAAATCAATTAAGCTGTGATGTGTTTGCACACAGGGCTATAATTCCTTTATTGCTCTCGTAGCTGGAGTTGGCTGGTGTAGGCGGTCTTTCTCTTGGACAGCAACATGTGGAGTCTGCGAAGACTTCTTATTATTGGGGAAGGTAAAGAGCTCTCCTTCATTAGCATCCCTCAACTCCTCCTTTCCAAAATCAGTAATGCTCCCAAGCCTAATTAGGATACCGGTGGACCTGAGCACACATCTGTGTTCTGTTGAATGCTAGCTTTGGGATATATACCTCATGGATGGGAGGAATGAAGCTCATTGGTGCTACCTGCCCTTTAGCTAACAAAGGATGCTGATAGCAGGACAGCTAGGAATACACCAGAGAAAGGACAATAGTAAGTAAGCTGCACCTCCCTGCTTTACTTGTTGCTTCTTCAACTGTATCTTTATTACATGTGTTGTGGGTTTAAGGGTGCTGCATTGAGGTTAGCATCATGAAGGATGTAAAGTAACAGTATTGTGATTTTATGCTGTATGAGGTTGCTGACTGGCAGGCTGTGTATTATTGATCAGTGCCAAAGTTAATGTACAGAAATGCTGCCTAGTGGAAATATGGCTTGATAATAACTCTAATGTAGCTTTGTTTGTATTAGGTCGGTGTTTCTATTTTTTTGCTTTGTGATTTCAAGGAATATTACATAAGAGAAACATAGGCCCACATAACAGCACAGGGCACATGAAGGGAACCATTTTAAGGTTACATTCTACAATTAAACAAAATGAAAGAGCTAACTGGTCTAAACAATGATTTGTATATATGATGCAGTGAAGAAGCTGTTATAATTGAGTGTCAATTCTATATCTTTCCTGGCTCTGAGGGACCCTGATAACATCTAAATGACAACCTCTCTGACTCATAAGCCTGAAAAATTTAAGCTGGTAATACACCTATCGTTTTGTTCAGGGTGCACTTATTGTTCGGCCGAGAATTTTTAAACTGACTCCATCGACAAAAGTCGATTGAATACATTTACGTTTGTGAAATGGAGTGGTGCCAAGGGGGCCACACACTGGTCAAATTTGGAGCGGTGCATGGTCAGCCTAACTCCAAAGACATGCTGGTTTATCCATTGACTCCTTTCCATATTGGTCCTAGTTTGTATATGTTTGCTTGTGAGATAGGGACCTTAGATTGTAAGCTCCTTGAGGGCAGGGGGCCAGGGCTGATGTGCATATTCATTATGTAAAGCGCGTCAATTGTCAGCGCTACATAAATACCTATAATAAATAAATAACAATAAATCAAAGAGGTTGTTCAAGGGAGAGTTAAAACATTTCTATTTGCTTACAGAGAAAAGCCATTTAATGATTTCGAACCCCCAGTTCATTGCCTTCCATTGAAGAGCTGAGGTTTGTGTCTGCAGTCTCAGTCTTTATCTCAGACCATCCATGCTAAGATGGCTGGCTATTAACGTAAGCACACTGGATTATGACTGCTTATTTTATAGATGAGTGATAGCAATACCAGATAATGTATGTGCTTTGGAAGAAAAGTAAGCACGAGCAATCAGTTGCTGTCGTTAAATAATTTAATTTATACAATTTCTGTTGGGAAGTACAAGTTTTATTAACAAGAGGGGCGCTGTTAATAGAAAGTTAAAAACTGACTTTATGTAAGGACAAACTCAAAAGAAAATAAATTAAATATGTTAAGACATCTAAGGCGGGCAATAAGAGATGAGAACAAGAAAAAAACTATTCTGGGGAAAAAGTAACCTAGGGAAACATAACATGTGTAGTTACAGAATGTACAAATATGTGCACTTGGTACTTTATTTATTTATCTGTATTTATATCACATACTTGTACCAAAGGTTGGAAAGTTTTTTTTTTCTTAGCTATTAAATCTCACCATATGCTCTCGGAGCATCAACTTCTAAAGGCAATGAAAATATCTACTTTACCTATGTGTCCCACAGCTCACATGTAGAAGCAGACCCCAGCTCACACGTAGAAGCACATAGGTATCTACTTTACCTACGTGTCCCACATCTCACATGTAGAAGCAGACCCCAGCTTGCATGTAGAAGCACACAGGTATCTACTTTACCTATGTGTCCCACAGCTCACATGTAGAAGCAGACCCCAGCTCACACGTAGAAGCACATAGGTATCTACTTTACCTACGTGTCCCACATCTCACATGTAGAAGCAGACCCCAGCTTGCATGTAGAAGCACACAGGTATCTACTTTACCTATGTGTCCCACAGCTCACATGTAGAAGCAGACCCCAGCTCACACGTAGAAGCACATAGGTATCTACTTTACCTACGTGTCCCACATCTCACATGTAGAAGCAGACCCCAGCTTGCATGTAGAAGCACACAGGTATCTACTTTACCTATGTGTCCCACAGCTCACATGTAGAAGCAGACCCCAGCTCACACGTAGAAGCACATAGGTATCTACTTTACCTACGTGTCCCACATCTCACATGTAGAAGCAGACCCCAGCTTGCATGTAGAAGCACACAGGTATCTACTTTACCTATGTGTCCCACAGCTCACATGCAGAAGCAGACCCCAGTAAAAGCAGACATTTAGGTTCCCCTTTAATTTAAAGGCAAGAACTTTTTGTTTTGTTTTGGGTAGAGAAGGAAAAAGGTAAAGCCCTGATTTTTATTTATTTATTGCTGTTTTGTACTATCAGGGAGATACTCTTTCACTTCCTGTCTTGATACACAATAGTAAATAAAAGGAGACCTCTCCAAGGTCCAATCAATGCTCTGTTAGACAATTGTCACTAGGATAAGTGTCCCTATTTTGCCTCTACTGCTGTTTCAGTGACTCATAATGTTAATGAACTCTAAATTTTAGATTTTCCATCACGGAGTCCTAGTGGCTGTGGTTACCAGGACAAAGCGTGAGGGCAAATCTCCCCATTGGGGGCAAAGGCAGCTATAAAAACAGTGACGGTGGTTCCAATGCTTCCCTGCCCATTTGGATTATTTCATTGACCAGACTACCGAGATTTTCTAAACCTCCTTTTTTCTTTTTTTGTCGTTAGAAAATCTTGCTTTGCACTGAAATAAAGGTTTAATGTATCTTTACTCATTCTGAGAAGAGTAAATCCAATTTCTTTCAATTTCATTGCCCCGCTTATATTTGGCGCACTTTCACAGTACATTTACTAGCGTTATTGTACACAGATTTCAGGCACAGAATCAGGTCAAACACAACATGCTTCTTATAGGAAAGAAAATGTTTATTTCTTGGGATTGCTGAATTTGGGATGTGTTTTAGAAGACTTTGATTTGCATGGAGGAATAAATGTGGTGCATATCAAAAGCAACAAAACTGCTAGTATACACTGCTCCAAAAGATCCATTAGAATGTAGAATCTTCAGAAATACTACAGAATGACATGTTGGAAGCTAAACACCAATGTTCTTTTACAAGGGTCCTGTCCACAGAGGGTACAAGGTCCTCTAAGCCCCTTCAAGACTAATGCCACCGTCCAGAAGACCCTGCGTAATCACCATAGTATTCTATACTGTCCCTCTAAAGTGAATACTTTTTTCCGTACATCATACCTAACATGGTTGTTGGCAGAATAATTGTAGTAAACGGGTTACTAATATGTTGGCAGTGCATTGGATGAGTACAGTATATGTAGAAGGTGAATAGTTGGTGTTCTTTTTGATTGCCCCACTATACATCATTTTCTTTTCATCTGCTAGAGTGCACAAAAAAAGAGCTGCTTTCTGGCAGTTAGAACACTCATGTTCTTGGCTGGACTTCAACTATTGATCTGAGTTTATCATAACAAATGAAATGTTATTACTTTGGCATAATTGGTTTTCTCTTTTTTCAGCAGCTTTTTCTTAAACTTTTTTTGTATATTCCTTAATTCAGACAGGGAGAATGACAAATCATTTTGCTCACAAAGTTTCCTCTCTCAGGGTGTATATAAAAGATAGGCTAGTCTCACTGTCTGCACTTCTTCACAGGGACCCACAAACATTAGGGGCCCACCTTGGGAGCCAGATGGATAGAATTAGACTCTTGCAGTTCACTGCTGTTCATCAGGGCAAAGTGACCAAATAGAGTAATAATAATGCTTAAACGGAATGGCCTGTGTGGCCTTTTCGCAATATACATGATATAAATAATCTTATTTAAAACTTTTCATTTAAAAAAACATGTTTTTGTGTATAGTTTGTAAATATAAATGTGGGGAGCCATATTTGCACATTACATAAGCAGGCTCTGCTTCCTGATTTGCATTACTACACAATAGTTGTGCTTTACTGCTGCTTCTGACAATCTAAGTCTTTGAGTCAGCTGACTCCTTTAATTTAGTCATTGGAGTCATTATATGAGCTTATCTACCATGCCTTTGGTGGAAGTGAGGAGAAAGCTTAAAAACTATTAAATTAATCTGAAATATTATTTTAAGATAAACACCATATTAGGAACTTAAAGCATGTGCTCCCTGAAAATACACTCTAGTTTATCTTAAGGACTTGTCTACACTAGAGTTTGCATTTTGTTGCTGCTGTTATATAGACTCGGGTAAAAGGGAGCCTATAAGTCCCACCCAATAGCACTGTAAAAATTAATGGATTATATCAAACTGAACCGTAGGGTCCTTCTACACCACCTGCTGCGCAGATCTCATAAAATAACATTATTTTTTTTAATATATATATAACACAGATGACATTTCATTAAGTTATATGGGCACAGTGTGGTGCAAAGTGGTTGTACTATTCCATAGAAGCCATGGTTTCCATACAGTGATCTGATAATGGCCTCCTACATGATTGAAACGGCTGTATGCAGTTTGGAATAAATTATTCTAAATTCATGCCGTATGTGCAATAGACCAGCAGTTCTAGATAAACCTTTGGCCCTTAGACAGGGATAGGCAAACTTCGGCCCTCCAGCTGTTGTGAAACTATAAATCCCACAATACATCTGTGAGTCTGGCAGCAACACTTGTTGCTGCCAGACTCTTGCAATGCATAATGGGATTTGTAGTTGCACCACAACTGGAGGGTCGAAGTTTGCCTTCCCCTGTCCCAAGGGTATGAAGACATGATTTGCATGCCTCTTACTATTACCCTTAACCACATTTTTTCTGAATTTGTAATAGAAGTGATAACATAATTAGTGGAGAACTTTTTGATTCATATAAGCCCACCTTTCTATTATCTCCCTGATTATAGTTTCTTGTTAAAGCATGTACAAATTATTGAAACTTTCATAACGGGATAAATTGTTCCTTTAGGATGCATCCTTTGGTTTAATTTGTTTCTGCAGCCTGCTCAAAAAAGTTCCTTGCAAGGGGGTACCTGGCTTGCTTATGACCGGTAGCTTCAGACATCAGACCCTCCTGCTTCATAGTTGTAGTTTACATCTTCTCTTGCTGAAGCAGCTGCTCCTAGTCCTAGTCGAAGGGAACAATGCTGGCCAAACACTGTGAATTTCTTCTGATTCCTATGAATCAGCTTAAATTCTAACTGTGGGTGCTCCTGCTGGTACTGCATGGCTCGACAAACTCTGAGTGTGGTGGAAAACTGTAGGCTTATTCATCAAGTTTTTTGTTTTTAAATATCCCAACAACCAAATGGCATCGCCCACAAACAACCAGTACCATTCCAACATCTCGAGGTGTCTGTAATGTCTAGTCTTCTGGAACTGTCCTGGGTTTAAAAAAAAAATGCTTGGTTTTGTGGTCAAAAATGAGCTATAAGCAAGTATGTTTAATGGGTCTCTGCCTTGTACTATTTGCTAAAGGGAAATAGACTGTTTTGCTTTGCAAGGCAATTTTTACCTTAGCTTAGTGGATGAGGTTAAATGTGCTGACATCCAGTCATGTGCACGCCGTATAGCCAAAGTCATTACACTGTACAGTATATTTACAATATCAAAAAGTTTATTAATTCCAAACTATGACCATTATTTTAAAAATACACGACCACAGGAACCCAGGGTATCTGTTTGTATCAATAGTGTACCAACATGAAAAGTATCCAAAGATTGAACTTCCAATAGCCTCCAATTTAGGGGGTGCACTAAATGTCCAAAAATGGTTAGAATGCTTAGGATAATCCACTTGTCCAAAACTCTCACTGATTGAAAGTGCATTTAGATCCAATATCCGAATATTTATATTGTCACCACTTTCTCAACATTTATAACCTTAACAGATACTTAGGCTATGTGCATCTACACTGAGTGGCCAGATTATTATGACCACCTGACGTTTGTAGGCAAATGAGCTATAATTAGCTGTAATTTCACGCTGAAGTTGCTAGAGGGCCAGACCATTATAAATAGAGAAGCAGGTTGTTTACCACGACAGTAGAAGTGATTTTTTTTTCTGAAGAAATGGGTAAACAACGCGATTTAACAACCTTTGAAAGTGGGATGATTGTTGGCGCTCGGAGCCATGGAGTGAGTATCAGCAAAACAGCAGAATTTGTTAAATGTTCAAGAGCAGCTGTTGTTAAAGTGTTTAAAGACTGGACTGTCAGCCGAAAATCTGGGTCTGAACGTGCGAATTGTGGCCGTCGGCGACTAGTCAATGTTAGGACAGAACGGAGAGTGGCAAGACTGGTACAAGACAACAGAAGGGCAACAGTGCAGTGTCAGATTCCTCGCATCACCTTTCAACATCTCGTGGAGTCACGAGGCGGCCCAACGAAGTACTGATGGCGTGGTCATAATAATCTGGCCACTCAGTGTATATTCCAAGGAAGTAGAAATGTAACCACAGATTCAGTCCACAATATATCCACATAGATAGTCCTTGTAAGAGTTTTATATGATAATGCAGAGGCACGCTGCAACCACATATGCATGTAAATACGCATATGTGCATGAAGGCCAGTCTTTTATTCTGCATGTATCAGCGATTAGCCATTTTTATGGCTCTGAAACGTCCCTGGTTAGACAGATGAGGGTGGGACTTGATTTTCTTTTCTTTTATGTTTTATTTTTTTCCCCTTTATCAGAGATAAATATTTCCATAATTATAGCTGCTATTCTCTGTAATTGCTTAGAGATGTCAACTTTGCCAAACATTTTAGCAACATAACCATCAAATGATTTGTGAATATTATCAATCACTATTGTTTATTTGATACATGCATTAAATTGTTTTGTTTGCCTTTCAAGTAGGGCAGTTCTCATCTTTTGTTGTGCATCTGAGCTGATCCAAACTAAGAAAAGTAATCAGATCTCATAGAGCTGATTGCTATAATTTTGTTCTCTTAGTCTATTGTAATTAAATATTGTATTTTTTCAATTTGTAGGCTGTCCTGCAGAGAGCTAATCATATTGTTTCCTTCCCTAGGGAGCCAGGCTGCGTATTATGAAATCAACTCTCATGCTCTCAGTTATATGAAGTCTCCATTAATAAGAAGCATTTCTAAATGACTTTGTATTTTAACAGGCCTGCTTAATGGGGAAGGAAAAGATGGTACTGCAAGTTGTAAAACACAACTACCTCCAACCAAGAAAAATATTGTTATTATAAATATTTCACTTTTACTCATATGGAGTTAAATTAACAGAACTTCTCTATAAAACCTGTCAGGAGCATGCTTTTTTTAGTGACTCTTTTAGCAGATGTAAAAATCTGATAATAATGGAATTACCTTGGCAGGTCTGTAGTGGTGCTTCCAAGGTGTACTATCCTAATTTCTGTCAGAAAACTATAAAAATGTATTTAAAATACATTTGCATGCAGTACACACGTTTGCATTAGCTGGGGTTAGCATTGCTCAACAGTGCCATGAAAATTGCATGCACCAATCAGACTATGCAATCCCATTGATTTACATTAATTTCCCCAGCCAGGGAATTCATGATGCTAATGCAACACTTGGGTTGGTTTATTAAAGCAGTAGAGATGTTCTATGTTCACTGATCTTCGTAAATAAGGTATGTTCTCTTCAATCATCCTTTTACACGTAAATAAATATATATTTTTTTAATTTCCCTTGCACATGATTGGGTATTCAAAGTAAATACAGCTTCACCTTATTTACTAAAGCTGGCAATACACTAGTAGATTTCCGAACGAACGTTCGTAGGAAAGATCTTTCTTTACCACCCGATAATGCCATTAGACACTTGCAGGGTTATTCACAAAGCTGCCGAGGGCAGCCGAGTGAATAACCCACCCGAAGTGAAGTGAGCCGAATGATTCAGGCTTCACTTCAGGCTTCACTTCAGGCTTGTACAGCTGATTTCAGCCGTACATCTGCTGGCTTGGGCTGCACTTCGTTTGTGCCGAAGTGCAGAAGGACTTCGACTCAGCCGATCCAACATCTAGATCTGCTGAGCCGAAGCTCTGGCAGCTCACTCGCTGCCGTTTGCCCCTATTCGCAAAAGGGCCAAACGGCAGGGAGTGAATAGCCGAATGCTGCCGATTGGCATTCGGCTCGGCTATTCTGCTCGGTACCTCCGAGGTACCGGGCAGAACAGAATAGGAAAACAATAAAAAAAGTAGAAAAAAAATGTTTAAAAATGTAAATAATAGTATTAAAATTTAAAAAATAAAAAAAAAAAAACAAAAAAAATTGGGCGGAGCTAGCAGTGGCAGCTAGCACCGCCCAACTGTTTCCTAGAGTCTTCTAGCAGGTCCCGGCCAATGAATAACAACTGGGCGGAGCCGGCCGTGACGTCACGACGGGCTCCACCCAGTTCTCCTTGTTTAAGGACATGTCAACGTCCCCCGGTCATTTGGGTAAGCTGATCTGTCATTACAACTGGGCGGAGCCAGCTGTGAGATCACGGCTGGCTCTGCCCAGCTCTCATTTGCGAGGCGTTCAGCCCCGCTTCGGCTAAGTCGAGCCGAAGCATATGCTTTCGGATTGGAGCTACGGCTGATCCTTCGGCTAGCTTTGTGAATAACCCCCTTAACAACCCCTGTTTAGAATTTTGTTGGTTTGAGAAAGAATTTTCATCCTGCTCCTTTGAGGTTTTTCGTCACTACAGTCGAAATCGATCGTCAATTTGACCCCATCAACTCATAGAAATTCGAACAAAAGATTTTTCATAGAAAAGTTCTTTTGAAAATCTAAGCAGTGTATGGCCAGCTTAAGCTTAGTAAACATTGACTTTGGTGAGTAATTAGTCTCTACTACTCTATAAATTTACCACAGAGATTCAGTAACAGGGGCAGAAAAGAATTTAGACCCTGTGTAAAACCTTAGTCAAACGTTAAATGTACTATAGTAGTGGTAATGTATAGAAATGTGTCATCATCCTTATGTTATCCTAAACTAAGACATTGTTTTCCATATAAAACAAATTGTAATCCTGCAACAGGAGTGTAAGTGAGACTGCCTTGTTTTACTACGGAATGGAGACTGGTCACTTTGCAAAATGTTCATTTAGTTTACTAAATAAGTTGAAGCTGTGTTCACTTTGACTATCTAATCATGTACATGGGAAATTAAATAAAAGGATTTTTACTTTACAGGAAACTGGTCCACACCCTCTTATCTCTTCTACTTCCTATTATTAGTCTGTAAATATGAAAAGCAAGCTCAGTAATCAATTATGAGGAAAACAAGTGTAAGGCGGCAGACTAAACATTGACTTCCCTGCTGATGTTCAATGCTTAGAAGTCTATAGGGTCCATTCACTGTGATTTATGAATTAATAGCATTTCTTATTATACCATTATGATTTTTATCATCAATATGATCTCTTCATAAGCATAAATATCATATAGCGGTATGAACTGTATTGTTTCAAGATATGAATATTTATTAAAAACAAAAATGTATATATTTATGTATTATAAATCGGTATTTTGATCTTTAACAATCCTTTGGTTATTGAGAGCACTTTTGGCCATCTAAAGCACATGTTATTGCACAAAGATCTTAAAACATGTTATAAATCTCTGATGGAGCTGGGAGCCATCCCTTTTCTGTGGAGAAAAGAGAAAAAAATGTCCTTTTCGTGTCCCATTTTACAAAGAGGCAGATAAGAAAGAGGAATGTAGTAGGTCTGGGCAGTTCAGTAATGCTGCAGATAATGAGAAGATTTGAGCACATTAGGAAACGTTTTGGTGGGGCGTCTGCTCTTCTGCAGCCACAATGAGATTTTATTGCAGTATGCCTAAATTCTGAGTTATATGCAAATACATAATTTTCTCAAATGTAGTTGACTACATCAAACAAGGTGATATTTATGAAAGTATGACCATTGATGAGTTCTACTGCACATCATTGATCGCCATGAACATTACTAAACGTTGTGCGCCCTTGGAGAAGACTCGGATAGTAAAGAAATCATTGGTATCTGTATCATTATCTATACCTCATTAAACAGCACATTTGTTTACAGCCAAGGTCATTATGAAGCTGGAAAGAGTCCAAAGATCAGGAGGGACATAATGAGGTGGATGCATAGTCTCTAGTAAGAAGTAAAGCAAGACAATTTTATGGAGAATACTCTTAGGCTGGGTTCACACCTGAGCGTATTTTTTTCTGCTCATTTTTTCACGTTTTTTAGCGTGTTTTTCCGTTCAGTGAAACGCGGTATGATTTTCTTTTTCTCCTTTATTTTCTCTATTTAAAAGAAATAATTTTTTAGTTTCACTTTTAAACTTCCCGCCAGCTCAGCCCCCCTGCGACGCGGCTGCTCGCAAGGGATGGAACCCGGAAGTCGGCAGCCGCCGTAGGACACATCGGGGATCGCGAACAAGGTAAACCTGTACGCTGTATTCCCGAGTGTGGCTCGGGGTTACCGCTTTGTTAACCCCGATCCACACTCGGGAATACCAATGTAAACGCGCAGCAAAACACCCCAAAGAAGCTCCTGTACTTCTTTGGGCGTTTTGCAGCGAGTTCCTACGTGCTGTAAAACGCCCAGGTGGGAACCATGCCCATAGGCAATCATTGGTTTGCACATGTTGAGCGTTTTACAGGGCGTAGGAACGCGCTGTAAAATGCCCAGGTGTGAACCAGGCCTTAAGTTGCCCATACACCTTACGAATATCGGCCGATTTTCGTATGCGATCACATTTTCATCCGATATTTGTGCGGTTGTTGGGCAGTGTGCAACCGCAAATACTGTACAATCGATCGACTTAGAAAACTTTGGTCGATCGTACAATTTCCACAAGGTTGGTGGCGTTTCCGTACATCAACATTCATACGATCTACACTGCAGATGAAAATATGTGCAGCCAATTACCGCAATTCGTTCAGGTGCTATCTTCTAATTACCGCTGATCCAACCTTGTGATAATTGGGGCAGGATGGGGCCGCTGTACGAAAATCATCGGACGAAAAGTTTCGTCTGATGATAGCAAGGGCAGCTTTACACAGGACATGATTGCTCCCCCGTCACTCAGGAATATCACAGACCAGGGCAGAGCTTTGTGGTCATATTGAAAATAACATATGGGTAGGTTGAATGGACTTTCATAAGATTGCAGTGTACCCTGGTTACAACTAGCAGTTTACAAATTAGTGGATTCTGTTCATGTCCTTTGTTGTAGTCTTTTTCTTTCCTTTTTTCACTGCCACATTAAGGGGATTCTTGACAAATCAGAACATCGACTTATCAAAACTGCCATTTCCCAATTGACATAATGTATAACTGTACCAGGCCAGAGACTCCACTTAAGTAGGGTATACATAGGTAGATTTTCGAATGAACAAAATCAATTTTGGAACATTCGTTTGACTTTCTAATCGTTGGTGGGATCAAATCGATGATCAATTCGTACAACAGTGAGGAAAAAATTCGAAGGAGCATTGTGGAAAATGTTTCTTAATCAAGCAAAATTCTGTGAATGTGAATAAGGTGAATGTGGTTTTTGTTCAGGACACTCCATTCATTCCAAAATCAAATGTTAAATGAAAATCAAATTAAATTTCGAAAGACGATTGCCAACTCTGATGGCATTATCGAACGTTCCCATGGGATTTTTTGTATGAACATTTGTGCTCAAATCGACCCGTGTATACCCTACTTTACAGGTTCAGTTTAACTCATGTTGAACTAATGTGGGGCATGTGGGCTTGCGGTGTGGCTGCTTCTGTCAGACTTTTCTCGCACAGATATTTGACTTTGCTAGAGAATCCCTTTCAAAGCTAACAGAAGAAACTGTTCAGCCTTCGTCTTTAGGTGGTCCCACGCCATTTTTGTGTACATATTTAATATCTTACATCATACATCTTGTGGGTCTTGTCAGATATGTTGATGCTGATAGCGGCTTGCTGTAGTAATTCTCAGCATGGGGCTTTTGAATCTGAAAAATAGTAAAAAGAACAAAAAGTTACCTCCAACATATTCATAACAATAAAGCAGACCTAACACATGACCCCTACAATAAGCTCATAGTTCTCCCAACACTTAACACTAAAAGCTTAATTTAGCCCTAAACTGAAACCTTTAGAGCCCATTCATATCTATGCTTTTTCACACACATGTACTTTAATGCCCATTAACACATGTGGAAATTTGCTATTGTTTTAATTCTACTAGCTCACATACAACGCACCTTCCCAAAGCAATAAAAAATGCAAGAACACAGGAAGGCATAGATTTTAAGCCAGCCTAAGGCTGAAAGCACATTGTTCCGTGTGGGTTACAGTGCATGTGTTAAAATACAGGTGTAAATGTGGATGGGTCTGTATTGTTTCCCTTTCACACTAAACGGCAACCCATAGATGTGAACCAGCCCCACAGGAAAAAATTGGATTATTACTTGACATTAATTTTGCTGTATGAAAACGGAAAAGTGTGAATAGAAATGTAGGAATAGATTCACACTGTTCCATGTGTGTTTCAGCGAGTGAGGTAGTGCACAAGCCTAGGTGTGAGTGGTCCCATACCCTAAATTTAATTAACACTTAAACCCTAAAATGCATTAATAAAAAGCTGCCATATTATTTATTTACGTATTAATTATATTTGAGATACTAAATTATTGGGCAATAGTGATATTTTTTTCAGATTTCACAGTTCACATTTGCATATAATACTTCATTTCTGTTAAATCCCTAAGGGATTACGGTGTCATATGAAGTTAACAAAGAATTGCTTTTTTGTGAATCTTCTGGCGCCTCTGCCAATGCTCTGCCTTATCAGTTTAATCTAATTTATGAGCCGTTCAGTGAGAGTTCACCTCAATTCATGGGTTTGTGGATGTCATACTGTCCTTTGATTCTAATCATTGTAATTGAGTTGAGGACATGGCATGTGCTTCCTGTAAACTACTTATTTCTTATACATAGCAGCATAAATTGAGTTGGAAGAGGGTGGGTGAATACCCCGGGAGACAGAGATTATCTGTGAGGACAATGATTGGGAGCTCCAAGCCTGGTTACATTCTGTACCATATCTCAAATTGAAACATGGATTTTATGAATTTTTCACTGCACTGCCAGAACACAGCTTACACTTTGAGAGTCAGTATCATTAACATAGGTATGCTTTAATACTACAAAAAGGTAGAACTCCAATATAACAATGATATAGATCTGATCAGAGAATGAATAGGTTTTTTGAAAGTAAAGCAGTGTCATGCACTAGCAAGCAGAGTCATCTATACATAGTTGGGGTCTGTAAATAGACCATCCTTGATACTTTATCTCATACCCTGTCCACCAGACAAAACTTTCAAAAAAGGACATTCTTTAGCTTTGCTATATTTATCACAAAATTAGTTGTTGCTTGTATATAAAATCAGTAAAATAAACTCTTTGGCATGTGAGATGTGCAGCACCAAGGACCATTCACCAAGATACAAGCTAGGTGACCTTTGTCTCAAACAACAACAGTGTGGCCTACAAAACCCTTCACCAATCCGGAGTCTGCAGTAATGTATTAGATATACATACCAAAAGAAAAACAAATGCTTTTAGACTATGATGAACCTTCAACTCAAACAATGATATATCATGAACTCGTACTCAAAATTTCATCTGTGCAGTAAAAGTAAAGCACGATATAAGCAAGCCATTACCCCCTTAATACTGTTTATTGTACAAAATTATTATGAATTTACCAAGGTATATAAGAACCCATAGAAAACAGAAACCCAATATATAAGTGGGAGAGCTCTCCTGGGCAAATGATAATACTGTCAAAAGATAAGAACTACACAACCACTAGATGTAATAACTAACACTGTCCTCATGGTTGATGTTTATCTACCCATAAAAACTCCTTAAGGAATATGTGCAACAGGAAGTCTAAACTGTAATTTCAGATATCACTGTATGAGCTAAAACATCTAAAATGTGCTAAATTATGTACAGCTTTCAATCATCCAGCAACATCTACGGGGACAATAGGGAGGTTCACCATTGTTTAAGTGGAGATCCGCTTCAATCATGCATGTACACAGTTCTTAATGACCCAATTACATAAAGTGCATAACTGAAAGAGTATCTATACAAGTGTTATTAAGGTTTAAGAGTTCATTTCATAGAGTTACATTCATATGCAAAGTTATAAGATGTGAAGGAGCCACGTCAGTGCACATAAAGTGATATTTACGTTTAAGAGTTACACTTAAAGATGGTAATAATAGCTCAACTTTATTGCTTGGTTGTAGCTGGAGCTAGTCACAAATATTGTATTTTATTATCTAAGAGGAAGACAGATGCTTTATGTTAGATATGTGTATCCATTATATTTCACTGACCTATGTCTGTTTATTGCTACGTTTTATATATATATACAGAATTACGCAGTCTTTGGCATTTGCAAACATAGATTACACAAAAGGAAACAAAAAAAATAATAATAGTGAAGTACGTTGTCATGCAAAATAGAGGCCATTCTACTTCCATGCACACTAGCATACACTGTGTATGTGAAAAGAAAATATCAGCTTATGGTAAAAATGGCAATCTCCTGTTCTAGAGCGTACAGTTTATAAAGAGATAACGTACAAGGGGGATTCCTAAGCATATAGGAATGCATCCTAGGTGTGATCGACACAGTAGGGCTTGGTGGTTTTAGTTTAGGAAATTATATTAACACAGTGGCTTTTACTATGCGCCCCAAAAGTGAATAACTATATGATGACTTTGTTCAAGTTAATGCTCATAGATCAAACAATCACCATGAGTCATGGCTCTACACATTGTGTCACGTGTCAACATGTTGACAATTTTTTCATACTTTGTCTCAATGATTTTAGGTCCTAAGGTACCCAATGACCAACTCCTAGTCCCCGTTCACACCTCCGGCATTTGTAGCTCGTTTTTGTCAGCACCGAAAAGCTTCGCACAAGCCTATAAGTATGCGCCTCTTTTTGGGGAGATCAGCGCGATGTGACCTTTTTCCCTATTCCTAATCCCGCTAATCTGCCCAAAAAAGAAGCTACCAGCTTTTTTCTCAGTGCTACTCTATGCTGAGACGTGAACGGAAACTATAGAAATCAATAGGATTTCTTCTGCGGAGCTGTTCCCTGCTGACAAATACGAGCTACAAATGCCCTGGTGTGAACAGGGACACAGAGATGATGACATAAATGAAATACCCAGTTTGTTACAACAGTGAGAAAGGAATAGCCACCTTGGGCAGGTATGGTGTGCTCTAACTGATCCTCTTTGGGATGATAGAGTCCTTGGGTTTGGGCATTGGTGTTGAGATCAATCCTCCAACCTTGTACTATAAGCAGGATGAACAGTATTTACAGTTTACACTTGATTGTCACATGTATATGCACACTTAACCATTGCAGTCCACTGGCTTAGGTAATTTACATTAATATACATTCATATTACTTATTGGTTAATGTGTATGATACTTGGTTATAATAGTGTTCCTTACTAGTGTCGCCAGGCAGTGTGTTGGTTTTATTATTGTGTTATATCTTTACAACAAAGGTTGTACTTTTATAAGAACGCAGCTTTAATCATATCACATACTTTAGTTTTTTGCACTTAAATACAATTTAAATACATTAAATACAATTTTTTATTGCTTATTTTTTCAATGTTGTGATTATTAACCATGGTATTGCCCATATGTGAGGTGAGAGTTTGATGTTTTTACTTGTGCAGTTAGATAGACTTTGACTGTCAGCCATGGGCGATATGTTTATCTGTCAGACCTGTCCTGTTACTGTTGGACTGTGTTGATCACAGGACATTCTGGGTCATCTGATATCCTGGAACTTAATTTAGCCAGTATGCAAGGTTTGCACATTCATCACATTCACTGCTAACCGGTATTTTTATGTTTGGGGTAAGTAGCACAGTGTGGCACCCTCTTTGGCAAAACGAGGATATAGTAAGAAAAAGAAGAGAGAAATATAAGGGGGTCAAGCTTGGTTGTTTCCCAGCCAAGTGGTGCATTGAAGAACTCCTAATTATGCATCAGTCTAGGTGGAGTCTGCAGAGAGTGTAGCTTTAGGTGCTCCTTAGGAACTGAAGAAAGTAAGGTAGACTGTGAGCCAGAAGGTTTGCCAGAGAAGCTGTGCAGTATGGGGCAAGCTTGGTGTTAGCTGCTGGTCTGTATGAAGGTTGATAAGTGGAAATATGTCATAAGTAGAAGACAATGCCAGGTACTGGGAGATATGGTATGTAAATCCACTACAGCATGTACAATGTCCTATTTGTATATGGTAAGAGACATTTGCACAAACTAGAGCAGGTATCAGTCTATTACCAGTTCTGTGTACTCGTGCCACGTACTTTTTACTTTATACTTTTTAGAAGGAGGTCAGCCCTCTTACCAGGTTACCTATCATTTGTTTTATATTGCACGGTACTTCAACAAGTTTGCATTCAATATTCATGTGTGGGGATTTTTTTAAATGTGTTAAATGTGTTGGGCACAAAATCAACTTCTGAGTCCATGTCATTGCCTTGGGTTACAGGAAGGAATGCATGTGTGGAAAATGGGCAACTAAAAATTAGGGATGTACCGATACATCAGCCGCCGAAACATATCGGCCGAAAATGGCAAAATGCCAAAAGCAACATTTTCTGGCCGAAATAGCGGTGCATCCGTTCTTTCTCTCCACCCCCCTGGGCGCTGCTCTATGTCCCAACGGGGAGGAGAGAAACTGTCACAGGAGCCCGAGCGCTGCGGGAGAAGAGCACTGTGAGCGGCCGGCGTCTCTCCTACCCGCACCGCTCAGCATCGGGAGAGTGGTGTGGGCGGAGACAGCTTGCAATGCTGTCACAGGGGCCTGAGCTCCGCTCGCTCAGCCTCCTGTGACAGCGTGTCAGGAAGGAGACGAGTGCAAACACTCAGCAATCAGTGATCGCTGAGTGTTTGTAAATAATTGGAGACATAGTATGTTTACTATATACTCAATTATGAATGAATGGAAAGCGATCTACATCACCTCCTGTTCATTCATGATTGTGGTTATAGTAAAAATACTATCTCCTCAAGTTATGAATGAACAGGGACACTCAGTATAGAGGATTCCTGTTCATTGATAACAGGGGATACAGAAAAAGAGATAGAGCACTATGTGTCCTCAATCTCTTTTTCTATTTTAAAAAGTAAATATCAGGGGTCTGTTTAGACCCCCAATATTTCCCCAAAGCCCATAAAAGTAAAGTAAAAAAATTCAAATATTTAATAAAAATTAATACATTAAATGTAAATTTTTTTTGAAAAAGCTAGGAAAAAAAAAAGAATTCGGTTTCGGTCTGACTTTTTTTCCATTTAGGTTTCGTTTCGGTTTTGAAATTTTCATTTCGGTGCATCTCTACTAAAAATTCCATTCCTAATACATTTATATTGATATACATTGATTGTATCTCTAAATGATCTTTTCGTTAATGTTTCCCAATTCCATGTTTTTAAAAAGTGGGCAGATTTGTAAATGGACAGCAATGTATGAAGAACTGCCATAGTGCAGGCCATGTCACTGTATTTCCTATTTCACCACGTGACTGATGCTCGGTTACTGCAGAAGAGATGCTCTTTTTGTTACCATGACAACTGCTCATGCTGCGAAGATGGAGCATTCCAAATTTCCAGCTCTCCTGCTGTTTATTTCTCTCTCTGTGATGAGCAGTGTTACCAAAAATAGATGTTAGTGTATTGTTTTCTCTGTGTTAGGGAGGTGGTTTCTATGCCTCCACTGTGCCAGGATGCTGGGGAGAGAATGTATGCTGGCCATCGTGATTGTTAATTATGAGGGTAGGTGATGCTCTTTTCCTTCTCTTTACCTTTGTGATATCCAGTAGTTGTTATTATACAGCTCTGCTTTATGTCTTTCATACAAAGAATGCAAAACAAGTTTAGCCCTAAAAAATAGAAAACCCGTACAACATATCAGTTTATCTGCATTAAATGTAGTAAATATACTGTATAATTTGCAGTGATAGTGTTTTTACTTTTGCAGTGCATGCACCCTTTTTCTTTTTACACATGGATGCAGCACGCACACTGACTGTGTTTGTCATTCACAGGAATAGGAAATCATTACTATTAAATCACAAGCAGATTAGAATTCACATTGTTTCTTTTTAGTTAATAATATTTATAAATGAACTTGCTTATCTGTGCTAAAGAGGCAGACATTTTGTGGGCTGAACCAACGTTCAGTCATAGAGATGTCATTTGTTTGTGATGAATGGAGAGTCTTTATTATGAAATTTAGCTCAATCTGTAACTTTACTGGTTCCACAGGGAGCAGGTGATGGAACCTTTCAGTGCATTATAGGGGAACTTTACCCATATCTTTAAAATGATAACAAATGCCCCTTTAGAAATGTTTAATAATGACATTGTACAAACAGATACTTCTAGATAATTGCCGGCTTTTATTCTTTGCATACCTCATTTTTCTTGTCCTCTACATTCTTCTCACAGTCACCATTTTTACTACAGATTAAAGTAGTATTAAAGGTTGGGTGCTTTTTGCCTTAATGCTTTCTCTACATCAATGCAAAAAACACCGAGCACTTTTCTAATAGCCCTGTCCCCCCCACACGCGACCGGAAAGATACATGGGTCTCCTCCACCGCGACCGGAAAGATACATGGGTCTCCCCGAACGTCCTGGTTGCGTAGGAGGGTACTGAGGGCATAGGCTGCTTCCACTTTCAGTCAAGTTATGCAAGGGTGGGGGCTTGGCCGGCTGCACGCTGTGTGTGTCTATGGACACACACAGCTAGGTGCGGGCACGGCCGTGACTGTGCACATACGGCTGGCTCCACAGCAGTCGGCTAGCTGATCAAGGCACCCATACAGGGGGTGGGGGCGGGCTTGCAGCCTGGATACCCCTTGAGAACGGGAAAATAAAACAAGATAAAATCATTTTTTTTTTAGCAAGCCTGGCCACCATAAAAAAGAACCCCCCCCCCAAGGTTTAATGTTGCTTAAATATATTTCTCCTTACGTCCTGAAACTCTGGCACATGTGACTAGTACATGTGACCATGCACACTATCTTTTGTAGTTTACAGATAAGATTTCTCAGTAAATCACTGCCCAGCAGATCACTTCCCAGTATGCATCTCCTAGACATAGGCTTCATCACTAATGCCTAAGAGGACCAGGAGGTGGAAAAATAGTTATTGTAAGTAGAAGAATATGTTTGTTTAACTATTGAACGTAACATGATTTCCTATCAGCATGCAGAGCTGAATGCTCATGTGTTTTTCAGTGAAAGGAGGTAAAGGTCCACTTTGAGAAGAAGTGCATGGGCTGGGGACATCCTTGGAGTCAGTAGCCAATCCAACTAATACCTTACTGCACTTTTTAGGAGCTTTTTATTTTGTGTTAAATAGATTTTTCCCTCTTTGGTTCTCAAAATCATCTCTCTGGCTCATTCATTTTGCTTACTGACCTCTGCTACTTTTGTCTACGACTGCCTCTGTGGGTGGCCATGGATTGATCGATGTCACTTTGAGAATCACAGGTGGCCAGGTATATGCTGTCCTTGAATATGCAGGCTACTGCGATGCAGGATTTTGCAACTTAGTTGATGGTGTTAGTGTGGTGTAATCATTTGCCATGCATTTGAGAACAGAGCAGGATTAGCCCAATTACATAAAGATTTTCCAGCAAATTTGAAAATATATCTCTAAATGGCCTGATATTTGCCCAAGTGAGGGATTAGGTGCCTGAATCAGAGACAGGATCAGACTGTTTATATTTATGGTCATCATTACTTGGGTTAATATGCAATCATATACTGGTATTTTCGGCCGGGGCCCCCCCTTCACTTTTCGCCCGGGGCCTGCGCCCCTGCTGCCCCCCCGGTTGTTACGCCACTGTATACTGGAGCTGAACTCTGGAAGCGTGCCTATAAAAGACAGGCAGTCTTTGGTCTCTCTGCAGCTAATCTCTCCCCACATCACTAATTTACCATGCCTTGCTCTGAACTCTGTGTGGAGGCATCCATCTTGGTAGAGGCAGGACTGTGCTTCCTCATGTCAGTGCCTCCAGCAAGGTGAAGATGGAGCAGTATAGAAGTGACATCACCAAACCTCACTCCAAATGTCCTGAGATTAACAGTTAGCGGTAGCTGTTAGATCTCACTCTGCAGCTATAAGGCCTCATTCACACTGCCGCGTATATATGCGCATATACGCGCGTACGTGCGCATTGTACCATATGCAACACATGCAAATAAATAGCTCCATACACATAGCCGCGTATGGAGCTGTATATATGCGCAAAAACAGAATGGAACAGAGATGCGTCCGGGCAGCGTATTTACGCGCACATACGAGTGTTTACGCCCATATACACGTATATAAACGCGTACATGCGTACATCACATTAAAAATTCCATTACGAGTGATTGCATATAGTGCACGCATATACGCTCGTATATAGGCGCATAGACGTTCATATATACGCGCATAGACGCGTATATACGCAATATACAATTTTGCTTGCATTGCGTGTGAATGAGGCCTACAGCTACGAAGCTGTAGGCACCGGAGTGCCTGAGTACCCTCATTTATAAAAAAGTGCATTGCTATTTTTTATGAGGAATTCCAAACACAATTTAAATATTTCACTCTGTGGTCTACCTAGCATATCTGACCTAGAACAATGATGGCAGAAGAAGACCAAGTGGTTCATAGAGTCCGTGCCTTTTTATTTATTTTTTTAACCTTTGAATATAGATCTATGTTTGTCCCAAGCTTGCTTAAATTCGCTTACTGTTGACTGACCCACTACCTCTGCTGGAAGTCTCTTTAAAGCATCAACTACTCTTTCAGTAAAATAATGCTTTTTTGATTAGAAGATTATGTGGGACTATATCAAATGCTTTACTGAAATCAAGACAGGCTTTGCACCACCCTGATCCAAAACAATTGTAGCATAGTCAAAAAAATCAGTTTAGTTTAACATGATCTGCCGTTAGTAAAGCTGTGCTGTTCCGGATCCAGCAGCTGCATTACATATGCTAGTTGGAACACATCTGGTACTCCCAACACTCAGCGCCCATTCACACCAAATCCGGATTACATGCAGACCAAACCAGACTGTTTCCGGACCCAAAATGCATCCCAATGTATCCCAATGCTATTTCTGGCCTCTGTTCCCACCAGCGCAGTCCGTTCCAGACCAGATCAGACCAAAAAAAATACTGCATGTCTCATTTTGTCTGGGCTGGAATGCACTGGAGCGCATGGAAATGCATCACAAACGCATGGAACGCACTGCAACACAGCTGTAAAACAATTTTAAGCTAAAAAAAAAACAACAGTTAAAACATTTTCAAACATGGCAAAAACGCAATGCACTGTTCCAGATCTGGTCCGGAAAATGGTGTGAACCCAGCCTCAATCAGCAATAAATAATTACTTCAGTACTAACAAACGCTAGTAAGCGTTCACCAATAGCAAGAGCAGCAACAACCGCAATGCCAAGGTTAAATAATGTAAGATTTGAGAAAAACAATCCAACATACATCATAATTACTGTATCCAACCACTGATGTTCAAACTATCAACATTTGTTCCAGGCAGTTCTATCATGACACATTCACATTGAGCAAAGTCCACAGAGACCTGAGGTGGACCATTTTTTTTTAATACCCCTTACCCCCATACATCAAATATTTTCATTAATAATTATGAATGTAAACCTCATGCTTACTGGGGGTGAGAGTTTAATTGGCTGGTGGAGCGAAGACAGCAACAGCTTAGCAGCAATAATTATGTGTGCAATTTTATACAGAGAGAGTGAACTTAACATAACCATCCACTTTACATGCCAGAGCTCGAAATGCTGTCTTCCCCATAGTTGTCAACATTTGAAAATAGGAGGGTTGCCTTGAAGGTATCAAGAAGAAAAATGCAGTATGTGTAGCATGCTGCCCGCTGAACACTAGGGGCATGGCTTCACACCTCTAGCGTCACATCTTTCCGCCTTTGCTATGTTTTAGACAAAATAAGGCCTGGGGGTACACTGAAAAGACAGTGGGGGTACAATAACCCCCAGCATTGGTGACAGTGGAAGTGAAAAAATACCCTTTATTGATGTTCAGTAGCAGTAATAGTAAATCCCGCCAAAACTGAGTACCGGTACTTCCGGTAGCATGGAGCCGGCTTTCTGGGCAACCAGGAAGCCGGGCAGCGTGTCATTACCCGACGCCCGGCTTCTTGATTGCCCAGAAAGCCGGCTCCCTGCTGATTGGCCGGGAAACTTGAAGCCAGCTTTCCAGCCAATCAGGAAGCCGGGAGGTGGTATTACCTTCTGCCCGGCTTCCCGTTTGGCCAGCTCGACGTTGATTGGCCGGGAAGCTTGGAGCCAGCAGGGGTGTGGAATTCCTATCGCCCGGGACAGGCAGTTTCCGGCACCGTGGCAGTAGTTTTTTTATACATTTAGCCCTGCTCCGGACAAGCAGAGCTAAATGTATATTGTGGAGCCGCCGCTCGTTTTCATATAAGTGATCTGATTTCCGGGCAAGTCGTTTTTTAATACATTCAGCCCTGCTCCGGACAAGCAGAGCTAAATGTATATTGTGGAGTTGCCACTCGTTTTCATACAAGTGATTTAATCAGATCACTTGTATGAAGCAAGAATCGGCGACCCTGTCCGCCCCCCCACGGAGCAGTTCTGTGTTGGAGGGCAGGTTCCATAAAGAGAACCTGTCACCTCCAAACTATCACATAGAGGATTTTAACATATGTGATAGGAATAAAATGAAAAAATGAAAAAACATTTTTTTAAAAGTTATAAAAAAATCTCTATCAAATCTGGCCCGGTCTCTCCCACCCGCCAGCTATACTTAACTTTCTGCGAACAGTCCTTACCCTCCGCCAGTACAGGTGTCCTTACCCCGTACTGTCCAGCGCAGTCCTGCCCTATACATTTTGAAATTTGCTCGCAAATTGCAAGCACTCATTGGTCAGCGTGGTCAGGTGACCACGCTGACCAATGAGAAGTGCTATTTAGCACAGACCAATACAGTTCTGATTAGGGATGCACAGATACGGAGTATTTGGGCTAGTACCTGTACTCGCCCAAATGCTCAGATACCTTCCCCAATACTGGAACTTCCAGTCAGGGGAAGTTTTCCTCCGACCGGCATTGCCGTAGAGAAAATGGAGCCAGCTTCCCGTGCAATCAGGAAGCGGGCCAGTGACTAATGACCCGCCTCCCAGTTTCCTGATTGGCCGGGAAGCCAGCTCCTTACTGATTGGCTGCCAATCAGCATCAAGCTGTCTTCCCGGCCAATCAGGTCATTACTCTCTGCCCAGTTTCCTGATTGGCTAGCAAGCTGGCTCAAAGCTGATTGGCCAGGAAACTGGCTTCCCAGCCATTCACAATCAAGCCGGCCAAACAACATGGAGTCAGGAAGCCGAGTAGCATCTCATTACCCGCTGCCCGGCTTCCTGATTGCCCGGGAAGCCTGCTCCATGCCAACGGAAGCACCAATACTCAGTGAGTACTGAAAGCAAAATATTGGTACTCGTACTCGACACCCAAAAACTGGTATTGATGCATCCCTAGTTTTAAACTTTTAAAACTATTTATTTTTGTATTGGGACAAGTAGATTGTCATGAAGGACAAGTAGATTTGACCCCCACTGTAGTTTTTTCAAAAATTTCCACACCCCTGAATCAGGAAGCCGGGAGGCTGTTTATTACCCATTGGCCGGGAAGTTTACTCCATGCTGTTTTGCCGGCTCCATGCTAATTGGCCAGGAAGCCAGCTTCACAGCCAATCAGCATGTAACCGGCTTCCTGGCCAATCAGGAAGCCGAGAGGCGGGTCATTACCTGCAGCCCAGCCTCCTGATTGACCGGGAAGCCAGCTTCATACCGTTTGGCTGGCTTGATGCTGATTGGCTGTTCCCTCCCGGCACTGCTGGACCGGGGAAATCTCCCTCTAACCGGAAGTTACGGTATCGGGATAAGTATGGGATCATTTGGGTGAGTACTCGCCCAAATACTCTGTATCAGCACAGATACCGATACTAGTATTGTATCGGTGCATCCCTCATTGAAACGGGTCATGTAGTCACATATATGGGCTGTCGTTAGTGATAAGTCATCTGATATTTTATGAGCTGCCAAAAATCTAAATAGCTTTCAACGTTAACAGGAGCTCATCAATTTAATATTCTACATTTCCAAAAATAAAAAAGCAAAAGGAAGTGTAACAGAGCTAAAGTGTTGATGTGTAACAGAGCTAAATAGAGAGGCTCCATACTTGATGCTTGTAAGAACACAGTACGATGAGTATTATAACAGCCAGCACCCATCAACACGGATAAATATGTATTTCTTTGTACATTTGCTGCTGTTGGGCCTGCCGCATAATAGAAACTATTTCCCATTATAGCTATCCCTGTATGAGTAAAAGGCTCAAAATGCAAATGTGCCATTACCAGTAACACCTTTCAGTAAAATGCTGTACACGCTCTGTTTGAAGTGAAACTTTTAAGTGGGGTTTTTTTTTCAAAGTCATTTTCTGAAATTGTTAATATACAATCGTCCCTGCTGCACTCAATACAGACAATCCAATAAGTGCAAAGAGGAATTATTCCTCCAGGGAGTGTTCACACTGGGCTAGCAAAACATTAAATATATTAAAAAAAACACACTATTACTCACTGTCTACTAGACGGATTTATCGCTAATCGAAATTTGGGACATTTTTCATTTTCCTCTTTGCTTCTACTTATTTCTATTAGATTATTCTCAGCTCAATACCTGTACTAATATATTTTACCATAACACCTCCAGCACAGCTAGATTGATTCGGAAGGAATTGGATGTTTCATTTGAAAGCATCAGCAGATGCCCCCCTGCCTGAGAACCCTGGAGCGATGCTGTATCAGCTGTGAATAGGCTCCTTGCAAATAGTGTCACCATTTCTAGAGGTCATAGCTAAAGCCTTTGTGCTCAGGTCAATTGCCCGGCATGCCTGGAATGCCTTTTGTGTCTCCCCGTATCCCCACAGTCTTTTTGTACTATATGTATAGTAGTGTTTGCAGTTAGTGCTGATGGCATACATGGCTTTATGTAGCTTAGTAATAATAATTGTGGGGCTCATTTATCAAAATGTCTGAAATAAGCATTGGTGTCAGTGGCCCATGGCAACCCATTTTAGGAGTCATTTTTGGACTCCTATAGTCATTTTCCACACCAGGTTTGTATCTGATTGGGTGACATACACAATCCTTACTCTGACACTGAGAAACTGTCTACCCTGGCTAAATTCTTGGACAGTTTATACAGAGCAAAAGAAGTACAATCACCTTCTTTGTGATGTAAGTTTTTCCCAGGTTCAGACCTGTTTAAGTTTGATATGCTGAGGATGTGGAGTGATCTCACCCAAGTTGGATACTTATCAAAGAACAGGTTGTTGTTTTTCCAACATTGCATTGGGCCTATGTAGCCAGTTTTGATGCAAATGGTGCTTTGCAGAGTTGTTTTTACAACTCATTTGTCTTCCAAACTACTGTAAAGATAGACTGGGGTCATGCCAGAAAAAAAAACTTGAAAAAGAAAATGCAAGTCTCCCATGTCCTTGCTCTGCAGAACAGTAAATCCTGCAACCTCTGCAGACACACCATATTAGCATTTTTTCTATAGAAAGTAATGTCTGCCTCTCCTCCTGTCCCCTCGGCTCTTAGCACCACCACATCAGTGGTAAGGCTGTCAAGGACACACCTTGCAGCTCTCTGGGTTTATGGCATGTTGTTGTCATGTCATACATTGTCAGTGGGAGTTGCTGGAGACAGTCCAGTATACTAAATTAATAGTACCATACAAATAACACAGAGCTAGATACCAATTCTGATACTACCCTAATAAATACCTAAAAGACACCAGCAACATGGACTCAATTGAATGACAGGAGTTGTCGCAGTCTATTTATAAACAATTTGCAGGGTAATTCGCCATGGGAATCTCTGAACATTCGTTCAGTGCAAATAGAGCCAAAAAGAATGTTCTTAGTATATTTTCTTTTCGGGTCATATGTAATGAAATACCACATTATGGCCACTAGATGGAGCTGAGGAATTTCTTTCCTATGCTCCTCAGCTCCATCTAGTGCCTATAATGCAGTGTTACATTACATTTGACCTAAAAAGAAAATACACTAAGAACTTTAGTTTTTGCCTCTATTTGCACTGAATGAAAATTCACAGAGATTAGCAGGATGAATGGCTCTGCAAATTGTTAATAAATAGACCCGATAGTCTCAGAGCGGCACCTGTCATCACTGAAATTTGAAGATTCTACATCACCCTCTCATCACCCTAGAAAACACTGTTTTAGCTAGTCATATACAGATCATGTGGCAAAAATGAAAACCCAAGTCCAGACAAAACTTTTTTTCAGTATTGGTGCTTGTGACTTTGGGGCAGAACAAGGGTCACTGGGACAGGAAGGCAAAGACAACAAATATTCTTCACAGAGGTTCTCAAAGCCAATTCACAATGATCTGGTCCACACACATGTTTATGTGCATTGCATTTAGGCTGCCCATTCATTTGAACGGGCTGCCAATGCACCAGAATTGACCCAAAACCAGACTTTCAATGCTGCGCACTACAAAGCACAGTAGTGTGTTCCCATCCCATGTGGTGTGTGGCAATGAAGGTGCGTTGCTTTAGTGTGTTGGCGTGTCATTGATAAGGAATGGTACTGTAACGCACCAATGTCTGTAATGTGCATTGTGGTAATGCACGTGCATTACTGAAATGCATAGTTGTGAATGGGTCTTATGCTTTTCCCACTCTACTAAACAAAAAAAGCTTTTGTTGCTGTCTCTGTCATCATTGCAGGGGAAGTGAGTGTAAAAAACCCTGAATACAGTTCTAACCTATCCATAGATGCTATTGCTAAGAGGAAAGTGAATCCTCCTAATTCCTGGAAAACTATATTAAAGAGAACCTGTGATTTGTTTATGTGGGGCAATACAAGAGGAGCATTTATTCATCTGCAGCGGAGTCAAGTAAAGTACCATGTACTGAGAAGTATGTGACTCTGTTGTCTTCCTCTCATGTGACCGAGTGGCCATAGATAATTTCCCAGTGCTATCAGATGGGGCAGAGGAAGAGGTCGTAGAGATGAGACCAGACCAACATTGAGTTTGCACAGGTTTTTTTCTGGTTGGTGAATGGCAGAAGAGCCAGTGTAGGGTGAGTACATGAGGCCGGGGGGGTGTTGAGATGGACCCCCCCCCCTAAAAAAAAGAAAAACCCCAAAAACGTATGGGTTTTAACCTTTCCCTATCCAAAAGGAAAAAGGTTTTGGCTTTATATATAATTTAAGCTGTTTTTTATGTATATAATTACGTATTAGTGACACAACAACATGAAAATAATGTATCAAAGTTCATACAAGGAAAAAACTGTGTAGCCAACATCAAACAGATTATTTGTGCCATTTTCTAACTTGCGATAAAAAAATACCTGTGTGGAAATCAAAATGTATTTTTGACACCAAAGCATATAAATCTTTGTCTTCATTCTCATAAAAGACAGTCTAGTTGCTGTTCTGTTGTTAACAGCATAATATTGTAGGAGTTCCCTCCTATATGCAGCATTCTTCAATTCGACAATGCATTGCAAATAATGCATACCTTCAATACAAAAGATTGTTTATATCAAGCTGGACTCTGGAGTCCTCATATAAAGTTAGGGTATTCTGTGAAATGTAGATTTCCTCTTTTTTTATAGCATGACACAAGTAGTTTTTTTTATAGCATGAGAAAAATAGTTTATGGTGCTTTCCCCAGTCCAGTGTTGTTAGTTTATGTGCCCATTACAATAGTGGGGCCAATCATGATTATGAACAGCATGTGTTTTCAAGTTGTCATCAGTTGCCTAGCAAGTATATTGATATCAGTGGTAATAGTTGTACTGTATTAGAGCTTTATTGGACCCAAAAAAGGTAAAGGTCAGCGGAATAAGAATCCTTGAATTAGGGGGGGGTCTTGGCTGATTGCTGCACTACAACTGCCGTGCAATGAACTTGCATGCAGAATGCACTGAATGTAGATACTTCTGAATCCTCCATTGCAAAACTTTAATGGCAATCTATAGGGAGGGTAAAGCAATATTTAACTTTGTGTCTCCTCGGTTTGGTCATGTGATAGTCATGCGATCAGGCGTCACATGACCAAGCACAGGAAATTTGTGAAGAGGCTCCACTGTGTCCTGCACTGGATTGATAAATTCCCTTTGAAAGGCTGTATAAATGTTCCAATTTACATGTGAACACATTTGCAAAAATGGACTGATTGCAGCTTTTACCTGTGTGCAGAAGACTATAGAGGTGTTGTATTTTGATAGATTCTCTTCACTCCTAGCCTTTCAATTTAGGAAAGCTGGGCATATTAAACCCTATGTCCTATAGGCCCAAAACTCGACCACACTATTAGCAAATTGGCATTCACAACTCTTGCACCAACACAGCCAAATCCTTGCCAAATCCTGACTCAGCCTTGCCAAAATGTGGACTGACTGGATGTATAACTTAATTGCTCCTCAAAGGGACCCATGCAATTATTTTAGATAGCTCTAACACTATGCTTGTTCTGTTGTAGATCTTTAGTCTTCATTAAAGCTGAACTCTGGGCACATAAACGTTTATTTAAATATGTTCCTCAATACCCACAAAAGATATATCTCCACTTTGTGTGCACTAAATGCTTTTACAAACTCATTTTATCTTGTAAAAGTGGTGGTGACATCATCACTGTGCTGCACAGAGCCTGTGCAGAGAGTAGAGCCCAGTAGGCCCTACCCCATACAGACAGAATGCAGAAAACTACGGGGGGACAGATACAAGACCAGTCACCCAGCATTGACCAGTCTTTATCACTGGAAGCTCCTTTACACAGTCACAGTTTCACACAGGATTACTGCACAGATCTGGAAGAAATTTACAAAGCACACCAAGATTCAAGCAAGAATACACATAGTTCTTGTATTTAGACAATATATTATTGCCTTGGAGTTCAGCTTAAAGTGTTGCGTGGGGAGCCTATGTTGGTAGGGCTGGAATACTCTTAGCAGACCTCTCTGACAGAGGATGTTTGGGCTCACAATCTGTGCCTTGTACCAGGGATCTCAAGTCTCCCTGATGTTCAGGGAGTCTCCCGCTATTAGATAGCTGCTTCCTGACGTCCGCAAGAGAGGCATTTTCTCCCTGAAAGGTTTACTCTGAGTAAACCTTTCCGGTAAGATATCAGTGGGTAAAGTTTCAGAGTGAGGCTTGCCTCCTGGAGGAAGGTCATGTGATCTCTAGAGTAGCCTCAGAACGAGGCTTGGCTCTCAGAAGGAAGAAGCTACTTGCTGCACAGAGAGGGCGGACATAGACTACTATTGAGAGCAGGTACAGGCACTGCTGCAGGGTTGAGAATGTGCTGTTAACCCTTTGTGGATAATCTAGAATCTATGATATGTCCTGGTTGTCTAGTTATAGAGAACATTTATTTCATTTGCTGCCCATAGCAACTAGTCAACTGTGTATCAGGGACTTTACTCCTCAGCATTTAAAAAAAAAAGGTCTTGGGCTGTCTAATAAATTGTGACCTTTACACTGACAGATACTTGAACATCAATTCACAAATCTGATGTATTTATATAAATAAATATATAATAATATTGTATTATTGGTATATGGATTTTATTTTACTGTGTGTGTGTGTGTGTATGTATGTATTTATATATTATTATTATTATTATTATTTATTTTATATTATGATGACGGCCGCTGTAAAAAAGACAAAAAAAGCCCAGAAGGGCACCTCCCTGAAATGAGACGGGCACCTCCCTGAAATAAAGTTTTGCAGGTTGGGATATCTGTTGTACTCTTGATCTTTTTCTCAGCATGCAGCACAAGACTTCAAAGTGTATACAGAAATGTCCCTTGGATGTTGAAAAGACATTGATTAGAAGATGTGCTGATTTGGAATTTAATAGGTAGACCCTGCACTAACTGTGAATGTTAGGGCTCACACAGGGCTTGGCGAACAAATTGCCTGGCAGCTAAGTGGCGTAAAAAATTGGGATTTGAACTGTTTGGGATATATTGAGTGCTTGATTTTTTGAATACTTGTTGTCTCCCTTCCTTTTTAGACCCTTTTTAAAAAGGAATTTCCTAATGAATCATTCATCAGTCCTGAAAGAGAAGGTTGTTCAACCTTCTTATTGCTGGTGTTCATCAGGCTTGAATTGAACATGTCTGGATGGCTCATTCTGCAGCCTAGATTGGAAGATAATTTATATTGCAATAGCTGTGTTTTAGCGGTTAATCCTGCTTCATTTTCTATAGTGAAAAGGGATGAATTGCATCCCAAGAACAAAATGGTGATTCATTCTTCCGACCTTATTGTGGCATCTAAAATCTATTTTAATTGCAGCACGTGCTTATTACACTGTCAGGTTGTGAGTATGATCCACGCTGTGCGCAGGGCTGAATGCTGTACACCACTGACATACATCATATCCCAGTCCGCAGGATGACAGCTCAAGGGGAAATTTTTGATACTGCAATGGACATCTTTATGGAGTTCCACTTCAAACATCTTCCTTCTCGCATCCTAAACAGAACCACCAATTAGAGCCAAAGATATATAATAGACAGAATCGTCCTCAAAATGAACCCATTTTATTTGCATTTACATGAAAGGATAAAAAGTTATTTTTGGTGTCTGTGTTTCCCGCTGCTAAGAATAAAGAGTTCCTGTCATTTAGTCTGACAACAAAAAATAAGGCGTGTTTGTATTTACAGTACTTGTATATGAAAGTTTTCTCTGCACCTAAATGGGTGGCTACTGGAGTCATATTCGATCTGAAATAGTTTGTTTACAAGATTAATGGGCACTTCATTATAAGTTGTGAAACACTTAGCAGGTTTTAGTAATGGGGACACATTTTGTGTGATAGCCTCTTTATGGTAGCTGTGGGTGTGAGGAAGAGAATAGGATTTTTCCCTATCCTCTAAGCATTGTACTTTTTCTATTACTAGGGTCATTGACAGGGGCGTAACTAGAAATCACAGGGCCCCTTAGCAAAATTTTGTATGGGGCCCTGTGATTTCTAGTTATACCCTTTGCAGAGCCCACTTGAGATCCTACACAGCCCACCTGAGGGTGACCCTGCAGAGCCCACCATAGAGTCTCTATGGTGG
>NW_017306292.1:851249-917496 GCF_000935625.1 Nanorana parkeri | reverse complement strand
CTTGTATATGAAAGGTTTTGCTTAAAGATCGTTTTTCCAAGTTTTCTCTGCACCTAAATGGGTGGCTACTGGAGTCATATTCGATCTGAAATAGTTTGTTTACAAGATTAATGGGCACTTCATTATAAGTTGTGAAACACTTAGCAGGTTTTAGTAATGGGGACACATTTTGTGTGATAGCCTCTTTATGGTAGCTGTGGGTGTGAGGAAGAGAATAGGATTTTTCCCTATCCTCTAAGCATTGTACTTTTTCTATTACTAGGGTCATTGACAGGGGCGTAACTAGAAATCACAGGGCCCCTTAGCAAAATTTTGTATGGGGCCCTGTGATTTCTAGTTATACCCTTTGCAGAGCCCACTTGAGATCCTACACAGCCCACCTGAGGGTGACCCTGTCCTCCTCCCCGCCACGTCCAGCCTCCTCCACCGCCGCTGCTGCCTCTCATTGACTCAGCAGCGTCTGTGCTGACGAACGCGCTGCTGCACAGATTACTGATCTGAACAGCAGAGCATTCTTCTTCAGAGCCGCCAGTGAAAGCCACCAGCAGAGGATACCATAGCGACCCAGGCGGTCCGCTCGGCATCTGGCCGGGCCCCACTGTGCCCCGGGCCCCATAGCGGCCGCCTGGGTCGCTATGGTGATTGTTACGCCACTGGTCATTGATGAACATTGGGACACACAATACAAGTATGTTTTGTTTTTAATGTTTGCCTTCTGTGTGTCATGAACCAGACTTAGATGTGAGACCCGGAATTAAGGATGTGGACCCTTGCTGCACTTGCAGGGACACCTAGATCAAAGGGTGTAAGCAGTGTAAGCTGACAACTCCCAGAGCTGGAGTTCTAGCAGGGACAGGAGTTGAATGAGGCCAGTGGGAGTGAGGTTTAGTTGGAAGTTCAAATACCAGGCAGAATGCTGCAATGCTGAGTAGGTAGCATGGGGTCCCCCAGGGTGTGGAATCTAAGAGCTAGCTGGTGTTCACCAGAGCTCCTGAGGTAAAGATGAATTTTGCTGCGTGCTGACCCCAAGTCATGATCCTCAGGTTCCCCCAACTCAGCTAACAGCTACAAATGGTTGACAAGGCCAGAGTTCCAGACAGGTTGCAGACATACATACGACAGACAAATCAAAGGTCAGAGACAGACTGAAGACTGGGATTTCCAGGGACAATCCAAAGGGTCAGGACGGACAGAAGGCTGGGATTTCCAGGAATAAGCCAAGGTATGTACACGGGTAAACTTCAAGCAATACAGTTACAACAGGAAAAAAGGGGGCTCGGCATCTAGCTAATGAAAGCGTTGCTCAGGCAGCGCACTGTGCTCTGCACAGGATTTAAATAGAGTAGGCAAGACGGAGGAACCACAGGATTGGCCACAAGCTGACCACGCTGATTGGCTGAGAAGCTGCATAAGAATTAGCAGGATAGGTAAGCCGAAGCCTAAAGCTGACAGACTAGTGCAAGAGCAAGTTAGGTACAGAGAACATTGCTGGAGGACTACAAGCAACAGCATAGCCCTGGACGCCTGTAGAACCAGGAGTAAGAGGTCTGCACATGGGAAACTAGAAGTGACAGCTCAGCTGCATCTCTGCAGCTGATCTGTGACACTGTGTGGGGGATTTATCAAAACTGGAGCAAACAGAATCTGGAGCAGTTGCCCATTACAACCAATCAGCATCTCACTTCAGTTTGCTCAGGCAAGATTTTAAAATGAGAGAGAGAAGCTGATCGGCTGCAGTGCAAATCTGTTTTATATTTTGTCTGCTCCAGTCTTGATAAATTCCCCCCTGTGTTTTTTAATCACAACTGATACAATTGATTTAATCTGCTATACTCAATGCAGAAAAACTAAATGAAAAAAAAATCATGCAGTTTAAAGATGGTCTGTTACTTTGGCAACTAAGGGCAATTTGACAAAGTCTCTATTTTAGGGGGGCTTTGCAACTCTTAGGGGGCTGTGCGGCTATCCGGGGGGCTGTGTGGCTCTTAGGTGGGCTGTGCGGCTCTTAGGGGGTCTGTACAGCTCTCAGGGGGCTGTGCGGCTCTTGGGGGGGCTGTGTGTATCTTTGGTGGGCTGTTCGGCTCTTGAGGGTCTGTACAGCTCTCGGGGGCTGTGCGGCTCTTAGGGGGGCTGTTCATCTCTTAGGGGAGGCAATAGATCTGACCGTCCCAGATCACCTCGACACGCGATCCTGGCAGGTCACAATCAGGCAGCTGCGGCCTCTAAACAGGAATTATAGATGGCCGCTCCCTGGGGCCTCTCGGGGTCCATGTGAGAAGGCAGCAGTCTAATATGCCTGTTTAGAGGCTGCCGCTGCCTGATTGTGACCGGCCCGAATCACATACTCGAGGCGATCTGGGACGGTTGAATCTATTATCAGAGGTGGTCTCTGAACCTAGGCTCGCGTGCCAGCAGAGAGGGCCCCACGTGCAATAGGTTCGCCATTACTGTCCTATGCTGTGACTTTAGAAATTCTTTAGGATAAGATTGCTGCAAGTGATCCATTTATGTAATTAATATTTTATGTGTGTTGCAAGTTTTAAAAGATCTGTGCAATCTCAAAACGGTATCCTTTGTTTTTTACATTCATTGTTTGCGATTAATTTAAATAGTTTATAGCCATGGCTTCAGGAATCTATTATAAATATGACCAAGTATTGTATCACTACTATATTGTATCATTAGGATTATGGTTAATTTTTCACTCACTAATCTGCCATTTAACAAATTACTGACTTCAAGAAAGTTGGGCAATAGGGATTATTAGGCATGTTCTATGGTTTGTTTAGTAGCTACAAAGATATAGGATATATGTGTCATTTTGTCACGAGAAGCAGCAATAATAAGTTTATAAAGAGTTCCCATTGTTCCTTACAAAAATAATCATTAAAATAAATGATAATGTTAAAGATTCCAATCCAAGTGCATTAGGACAAGACTACCAAATAAGGACCATATTTCCTTTGCCTGGACAACCCCTAAAACATATGGAAGAACATGTAGGTTGCAACTAGTACCCAAGTCATGTTCGCTGAAAACTGACTACATTGAACAGTAACTTCTAGTGGACAGAATTTAAAACAGTGGTAAAGTTTTTTGATGATCTAGTTTAGAACCTCAAGAATGAAATATTTTACTCCCATTTCCCTCCAACCCTACAAGCAGCAGTATCAGATAACTTGCATTGTAAGACAAATAGTGAAGGGTCTTCTAATCTAATGGTGGTAGGCTATGACATTTTCCATACATTTTGTTCAGGAGGTGTATTACCTCTGTGGACTCCAGTATTAGCTGTCTGCTACCATTTGGTATACAGTAGAGTGTTGGGATTTGAAACTGCATCCACTAATATTACATTTAGTCAGGCTCAGCATTTGTGAAAGAATGGATCGCTCTCAGAAGCTCAGTGAATTCAAGCATGGTACCGTGATAGGTTGCCACCTGTGCAATAAGTCCATACGTGAAATGTCCTTGCTACTAAATATTCCATGGTCAACTGTTTGTGGTGTTATAACAAAGTGGAAGCAACTGGAAACAACAGCAACTAAGGCACAAAGTGGTAGGCCACGTAAAATGACAGAGCGGGGGTCATCGCATGCTGAAGCGCACAGTGCGCCAACTGTTATACCCTTTGCAGAGCCCACTTGAAATCCCACACAGCCCACCTGAGGGTGACCCTGCAGAGCCCACCATATACTTTTTTATGGTGAGCTACAAACCTCCAAACTTCATGTGGCCTTTAGATTGGCACAACAACAGTGTGTAGAGCGCTTCATGGAATGGGTTTCCATGGCCGAGCAGCTGCATCCAAGCCTTGCATCACCAAGTGTAATGCAAAGCGTCGGATGCAGTGGTGTAAAGCACGCCACCACTGGACTCTAGAAGTGGAGACGTGTTCTCTGGAGTGACTAATCACACTTCTCTGTCTGGCAATCTGATGGACGTGTCTGGGTTGGGCGGTTGCCAGGAGAACGGTACTTGCCTGACTGCATTGTGCCAAGTGTAAAGTTTGGTGGAGGGGGTTATTGGTGTGGGGTTATTTTTCAGTGGTTGGGCTTGGCCCCTTAGGTCCAGTGAAGGGAACCCTTAAAGCATCAGCATACCAAGACATTTTGGACAATTTCATGCTCCCAACTTTGTGTGAACAGTTTGGGGATGGCCCCTTCCTGTTCCAACATGAATTAGAGCGGAGAGTGTGAGCCAGGCCTTCTCGTCCAACATCACTGCCTGACCTCACAAATGCGCTTCTGGAAGAATGGTCAAACATTCCCATAGACACACTCCTAAACCTTGTGGACGCCTTCCCAGAAGAGTTGAAGCTGGTATAGCTGCAAAGGGTGGGCCAACTCAATATTGAGCCCTACGGACTAAGACTGGGATGCCATTAAAGGTCATGTGCATGTAAAGGCAGGCATCCCAATACTTTTGGCAATATAGTGTATATGCAAACATATATGCCATGCTTAATACATGGAAAAACACAAAAACATTTATTTTCTTTACTTTTTATATCTTTTACTATTCCGATTTCTAAGTAAGTTGTTTTGCTATCTTTCAGCTGATATATGGAGCGACCATCCATTTCAAACAGATTCTGATCTGCCGCCAGGCTGGAAAAAAATCAATGATATTGCTGGAATTTATTACTGGCACATTCCAACTGGAGCCACCCAGTGGGAGCGCCCTGTTTCTGCACCAACAGAGCTTCCTGGGTCACGGAAGGGGTCTCTTAGCTCTGTCACATCATCTCCTACTCCAGAGAATGAGGTAAAGCACTTATTTATTGTAAGCACAATTTTTATCGAATGCTGAAACTATTGTTGTTGGTCATTACTGATGTAAAAGAATAGAAAGTAAACCCTAGTTCTAGTCACCCCCTTATCAAGATATAGGAAGGTAAGTATCTTTTGATGGCATTCCAATATGTTGTATAGTGATTTGAGTGTTTTTTACTGCACAAAAAGTATTCATTTTTTTAAAACCCATTACAGTGACCTGTTACTTTTCCCCTAACTGCCTCACACAACATTAGCATATTCCTACCCTTATTTTGCACCCACACTGCTCCGTTCAGCCACAAAGAAGGCGGTGATATGCTCAGCACCTCCAGGTTTATGTGAACATGTAACTCACTCCCTCTCATGTGAAAGCGCTTGTGCCTTGTGATTGGCCCAGTGGCATCACCTGGGGACAGTAGGATTCCATAGCCTATTATTGGCTATGCCAAGTCAGTTTGGAGTTTACAGAAGACTTTTTCTTGGTCTTGACAATTGAGTGGGGCAGTATGGGGAGAGGAAAGGTGAGTATATGCTGTATGGGAGTTAAGTGTGCCCTTTTACCTTGATCTGCACATGCAAAGGAACGGGTCACTTTGAAATGACAATAAACTCAGGAGTTAAACCTTTAAAAAAATGCATTCAAGTACCTTAAATATTAACAAACATGTACCTTATGTATGTATCACTCATCTGCAGATCCTTAAATCCTCTCTGAATTGGTGCTGACACTGTCCTTCTGTCTGGAGGGTGGCTTCGTTTGTTCCCCATGGTCCGTGTTTGTGTTGTAAAGTAGCCACTGCTCCAAGCTCACTCCCATGATGGACCACAAGCTCAGGTTTAGTTTAGTCATTTGAATTGAGATTGCAGTCCATCATGGGTGCGAGCTTGGAGTGGTGGCTACTTCATAACACATACAGGGTCCATGGGGAACAAAAGTAGCCACCCTCCAGAAGGAAGGACAGTGTCAGTTTAAATTCAGAGATGATTTGAGGATCTGCAGCTGAGTGATACATACATAATGTTTGTTAATAGTTAAAGGAGAACTATGAGGTGAGTGCTTCACAGGTCGGCTCAGTAGATCGGGAGGTGAGCGAACACATACCGGCGTTCGCTCACCTCTCGATCCTGTCACGGCTCTCTGCCGTGACAGGGGAGGGGCTAGATTCCCCCGCTCCGATCCGCCAGCGCTGACTGGCGGAACGGACAGGGGAGGGGGCGGGTACAGCGGGCTCTGCCTCTAGATAGGCAGAGCCAGCTGTCAGTCACGCAGCTGGGCGGGTCTCAGCACAATTGTCGGGATCCGCTTCAGCTGCGGCGTCTCAGTATACCGCGAGCAGCAGCTGGCGGTATACTGCGGCGTCTCAGTATACCGCGAGCTACAGCTGGCGGTATACTGAGCCTAGGGTGACAGGAGGACGCTAGTTTGTGTCCTCCCGTTACCCTAAGGAGAACTGTGGGGAAAAGACTTAACCCCATAGTTCTCCTTTAAGGTACTTGAATGCAATTTTAAGATTTAACTCCTGAGTTTAGTGTCACTATAAATATCTCAGGTTTTATTTTTGTTTAATAAATATCAGTAGAAACTGCAAAACCCCACAGACCAATAGCACAGACAAAATGATAAATGCTACAAGTTTTTACATCCAGTCAGAGTTTCCAGGTATCATTATGTACGGTATACATAGGTCATAGTGTCTTTATATAGGAAGCAGAGAGTGTCTCTAAATATGTATGTTAGAGTAAAGATGAGTTGCACTTGTAGTTAGGTTTGTGTACATCTTGGTAATTGTTATGGTTCTTACATATAATGACATCTTGCTCTACAGTGCTTTGCAGGGAATGTTGACCCGTTGATATGACTCCTTGCTGATGTAAAACGTAGTCTAACATCCTTATCATAATCTCACAATCTTAATGAAATTAAACAATAGATCATTTAATTTCTCTTATATATTTTAAATGTGTCTTTGTGAAACCACAGGGAAACATACAATCCCAATGTCATATTTCAACTGCAAGTCAATCAGTCATTACAGATTTCTCTCTCAGGAAAACTAAGGGCTCCTAGGAATACAGGGAGTTGACTTCAAGTGAAACAATGCCATTCTTTTTGTCATGCCAGCTATCATTACCAGTGCATAGAGGCTGTTGTAATCCTCCCTTACAACAGACTCCCTTTCACAGCCCTCTTGCAATCCCTAGATAGCAGCTGTGAAAACTCGCACTGGAAATCAGATTTTGCAGGTAAACTCGATTTTTGAACTGTATTTCTTTATACCATTAAATCATCCTATATTTCCCAATTGGCTGGAGCTATAACTGACCACAGCCAATAGGAAAAATAAATAATTAAAGCCAGCGGGAAAAAGAGAGATAAAGGAAGCTGGAGTAAAAGTGAATGGAGCAGATTTTTACACAGTTTTTACAGCTGATGGCTAGGGATTGCTAGGGAGCTGTGACAAGGAACTTACAACATCGTCTATGTACAGGTACTGTTAGATAGAATGGCAAGAGGTATAACATGGGTCACTTTTGAATACCAGCTAGTAGTTCATTTCTATGTATATTGGTCCTACCAGAACCATTATTCCAAATAAATCCTATCATAAGTGGAAACTGTAAAACGTCTGCAGCTTGCCTTTTTATCCTGCTGGTTGCACATTTTACCTGGGTAGATCTTCTCTCTTTACCTATTCATAAGCATCTCTCTGCAGGTCTTACTGGCCTTGTTGACCACCACCTGCACTGGAGAGGCTTTATAATCCCTCTTCTTCTTCAGTCAGGGGCCTCAACACTCTGTCAGCTAGCCTCAGCCTAGTCGCTATCTAGTTCATGTTTTGACCCCCTTCTGTTTGTACCCTGTGTTCTGGTTTGCAGTGGTTCCATATATCCTGCATTCCAGTCGTGAGACCTCACTGGCAGGCAGTAGACCAATATATCCTGCATTCTAGCCCTGAGACCTCACCAGCAGTCAGTGGTCCCATATATTCTGGATTCCAGTCCTAAAACCTCACTGGCAGGCAGTAGTCCAATATATCCTGCATTCTAGTCCTGAGACCTCACTGGCAGGCAGTAGACCAATATATCCTGCATTCTAGTCCTGAGACCTCACTGGCAGGCAGTAGACCAATATATTCTGCATTCTAGTCCTGAGACCTCACTGGCAGGCAGTAGTCCAATATATCCTGCATTCTAGTCCTGAGACCTCACTGGCAGGCAGTAGACCAATGTATCCTGCATTCTAGTCCTGAGACCTCACTGGCAGGCAGTAGACCAATATATCCTGCATTCTAGTCCTGAGACCTCACTGGCAGCCAGTGGTCCCATATATTCTGCCTTCCAGTCCTGAGACCTCACTGGCAGGCAGTAGTCCAATATATCCTGCATTCTAGTCCTGAGACCTCACTGGCAGGAAGGGGAATTATGAGGCGAATGATTTTCACTCAGCCTCATAATCTGAGCCGACCTGTGACAATGAAACTCACAGGTCGGCTCAGTAGATCGGGAAGTGAGCACACCAACGTCGCTCGCTCACTTCTCGATCTATCCCTGCAGAGAGCCGTGGCTGTCACTCACGGCTCCCTGCAGGGATTCACCCCCTCCCCGCTCTGATCCTCCAGCGCTGACTGGCGGGACGGACATGGGAGGGGGCGGGCACAACTGGAGGAAAGGAAGATAATTAGGTTGAAGATAGAACCATCCTATTACACAACTGTTTCCTAATACACAAATGTTCCTTCAGGGAACTTCCTGTGTGGGAATTTTTTAACACTTCCCTCTGATGGTAGCACTGCCTTAATTACCTAGCGCTAATGCTGAGGAGTAGGAATGAGCTCAGATTCGGGCTTAACCTGGTCTGAACATGGGCTCCTCCGAACCCAGAAACAGCTCCTCCCTAAAACAGAAGGCAGTTCCTTCCATGCCACCCAACCAGCTGCAAGCAGGAAATTCCCCGCCCACAGCTTGACGTAAGCAAAAGGGCAGGGTGCAGTGACGTCATTGACCTTATATGGTTACTTGGTTATACTTGTTAAATTACATTTACCTGATATGGTTATATAACCATATCAGGTAAATTACATCAGCACAAGCATCCCACCCCTGTGTTTATGGTCAGCTGCAGGGCAGGGAATTCCCTGACCCATGGCTGATTGCACGGGAGGCCCATGTTGCTTTTGAGTTTGGATGAGTTTGAACCTGAGCTCATTCCTACTAGGGAGAGATAATGGAACAGACTGCAAGATGGCATATGGATATTATAAAATATGGATAAAGAAAATGTGACACAGATTTGCAGTTGTGCATGCAAGCACTATTTTTAACTTGCAATTTCAGAGTGTTTGCATTAAAAAAGAGTTGTGCTTCAGTAATGATTTCCACCTCCCAGGATTTCCCCACTAGGAGAATTGTTAAAGAAACGTAGTTGTAAATTCATGGTCTAAACCATTTGCACCCAGATAACCTTGTGGATTTTCTGTACTCTTGTTATGATTTTTAGATGAAGAGCAATTCTGCTTTAATTTCACACTTATATGGCCTGATGGCATATGACGGGGACCCTACAGGGATGCTTGAGATCTCCAGTGTACAAACACTTTTCATAAAATATTTACTTGTACTGTCTCTAGATAAGGCTTTCTATGCGTGTCTATCTTCTTTTAAATCCTAGTACAAGCTTTTCCTTCAGACATTCAAAGTTGTCTGCAGAGAGCCAGGAAAGCGATTGGACATGAAATAAACATTATACCCTCCTGAGTGTGAATATTTAAACGCAGCCACCGATACATTATTCGTGTATGAAATAGACATGCAAATTTTGGAGTCATAAATATTTGATTTGCTGTGAAGCATCAGATTGAATATTTAAAATGAAAGTGGGTTGAAGTTACCCGCTGTCATGCATGAGCTAAATTGAAAAGGGGGAATGGTAAAAAATAAATATTTAAATGAGGTAAGAACATTTCCTGGAGATTAACAAGCTAGATCAGTTTTTAGAGTGATCAGCACTGAGGAGGAACCTGCAGCATTGGGTAGAATGACTGCATTGTACACTGATTAATATGGTAAAGGAGATACTGTCCTCATTGATCACTCTTTAGAGTCTTTGTGTTAAGTTCCAACATTTAGATGTAATTCTTTCTGATCTGCATAGGGTGCCATGATATTCTGCTGCTGTGTATGGAATGGATGATGACCCCTCACTAGTAATGGGCAAGTGTATTTGAAGACGCCCTAGATTTTCTTTTTTTTAGGGTCATTGTCAATGGGCTTTTGTTCATTTCAGAACTGCTTCTCTCTCTCAAAACAGATCTATGAAAATGCAAACCCAGTTTAATCGTCTGTGTTGACTGGCTTTGGATTCTGTCATTGGCAGTTTGACATCAGTTTGAGATGGTTCTAAACTCATTCCGAAGTCATAGACAGTTGCAGCTGAGCTCCTTCTGACCTGCTTTAAGTGGGTTTTGCATACCCATCGACTTGTACTGAAATGCAAAACCCATTTTGAGCAAACAGAAGTCCGTCGACATGGGCCATAAAGCAGGTTAAATGCAGGTTAGATGGAGGTCAACTGCAGCTTAAATTCACCTGTCAATAATATCAGAATGATTTCAAGCCTATGTTAGAATCAAGGTGCCTGGACACAATTCCAAAGCCTGTCTACACAAGCCCTTAATGGTATGCGAGAGTTCTTGCATCTTGTTCAGTGCTCATTACAATGTATTATACCTGAACTATATGAGGAACATCTAAACTACTATGATCAAAATGTCTAATACAGTGTGCTGAGGGGGATTAAAAAGCACTGTTCTAGCAGAAAATGGGCTTCTTTCCTATCTCAGAGTCTCCAAGTGGAATATAGACTCCATTATACAATATAATAACATGCAGAAAAACTTGACATTATTCTTCCAGTTTGCTTGCGTTCATAATTCATTCTTACATGGGTGTTCTGAAGCCTCAAAAGAACCCAGGAAAAATCCCATCACATCTGTGTTGGCAAAATTGTGCTGCACAGCCTACTAATCCTTCTCATAACATTGGTACATTTTTCCACTATGTAGTAGAAAATGAAGTTTATTACTTCAATGTGGTTCTAGAACAAAGGTCTTTACTAGTCAGTGCATTTTGATGGAATCTGGGGGGGGAGTGCCTAAGCCAAGTTCTCTGCTTTACATGGCCCTTCCCCTCCCGGATCTTATGCCATGCTGTCCTTGGCTGTCCTTGGTGTATAATGAAGAAAAGCATGGAACTACAGGATCTGCACTATAGCGTGCGAGGCTTTACCTTGGAAAGTCTACACTAGTGAGGTGATGGTGCATAATATAAGGGTGATTTATATTATTGGGGGAGCATGGATTAATGCAGTACATACCTCTCCGTATGTTACAATGTAATGCTTTATCAAGAATGTTTAGCTTCCAGTCACAGTATAAGTAAAGCTAATTTACAAGAACATGCTTTGGTTAAGCACAGTGTGTCTGGCCTGTGCTTAATTAATACATGGAAGGAAGGAAGCAGAATTTGATTGGCAGGGTAGTCAAGAAAAGAATGTGACTGCTGGAAATTAGCGCAGCCATAGAGCACCTGTATTTGGTGTTTGGGAGACCAATGTAATGTGTTTAAATAGAATAATGTGTTTATAACTAAGGCAATAATGCTCAGTGATGTGAGCAGACATACCAATTGTTCATGCAGCAGACACTTTGGGGGTGATTTACTAACCTAAACACACGCACGCACTAGGTGTGTGTGATTTGTACACTGCAAAACGTATTTATCAACCAAAAAGTCTCTAAAAGCATATTTCCACTAATGCCATATATGGAAAAATCATGCACATGATGCATATATAATGCTGCTTCACAGTTTAGACAAAAATGGTTAGCTCATGCATTTACATTCCTGCATTCATCAACGCAAGCAACACAACATAGAGCTAATTTACACAACATCACCTTGCAATTCATGCAGGGCTTTGCACAACACACCTGCTGGGTGTGTACACACTACAAAGGTGTTTAGATTCCACCCATAGATCATGCTGGGAGGGAACACACTACAGAGGTGTATACATGTTCGTGGTGTGTTTATAAGGTTAGTAAATCAACCCCTTTGTGTCTAATAAAGCTAATTCATGTGTGAGTCAGGGCTGGGCTGGAAGTAAAAAGCAGCCCTGTCATTAAATGGTATGCAAACTCTAAAATTAAACTTCTCCTTGTTTTCTCCCTTTTGGTCTGCTAAATAAACAATTAAAAGCAGTTTGTTATATGTGTTTGATAACTGCAAAAAATTACCCGTAGATCCTGCCAGAATTCCAGTGGGCTCCTAAATTCTCATGCATTCTGCCTTTGCTGGACTCATATCTCAAGCAGTGTTATTAGATGTTCCCAGTTCTATCTGCAAACTAAAAGAAACCTCCCTATATTTTATAAAAGGGCTAGGCTGAGGTGATCTAAAGTCCAAAAGTCCAAATCAGAAGTAAGCTGACTTGGGTGACAAAACCTCTGCTCCACAGATAAAGTACAGTGAGCGAGCATTGTCAAATTGGATAGGAATTTGTTGCTGGAAGGATCCCCAGTATAAAATAAAGGAGGAAAAGCCTAAAAAAGAAAGCAAATGCAGCCACCACATTTAGTACATTAGATGTTTGGATGGTTATGTACTGACTTCACTGCTGCTGGGGTGCCCAAGTCCAGAAAGACGACAGATCACTGTGAATTTCGTCTTCTATTAGAAGGTGGCTGAATAGGGCAGATCAGCCTACCGGAGCTCACATAAACCTCCAGTTACTATGGTCCAGATCAGTTCCTCTGGAGGATGCCACAATTGCATACGAAATGATCCAGCCAGCCAAGGCTGCAATGAGATGCTTTGAGTTATGTTTCTGATACATCAGTAGACATGCAATAAAACTGCAGCCCTGGGAGCAAAGAGAGGTTTGCAGAGCATGAAATGGCAGTTGTTAATGTTGGAATGCTGCTTTGTTAGAATGCTAACCAAATATTTCAGCGAAAGAGTCATGATAAGTGCCCATTAAGAAGCGATTTATCCTAAAACCACCCTGTAAAAATGTGCTAACAAAGCTGTCTTGTTTTTTTTTTTCTTTTTCCTTATTTCCTTTTTTTATTTTTTCATCAATGTGCTGCTTCCTTGTGAATAATTGTATGCCTAGAAACAGCCATGGAGTGATTTTGCTGTTCTGAATGGGGGAAAGATAAATGTTGACATTTGGAAGGCAAGTATTTGGTTAAAGACGTTTCAACATGTAACCTTTCTTTCTTTTTTGTTTTGTTTGCATGGTAGTGGCTGTTACTTTCACAATTACCATTCATGAAGCAGAAGAACAAAGCAAGCTCGGGACTCTCCCACTCACAAGTCTACACTCTTTTCCTGAAGCTCAAGTAGCTGACTAAAGCAAAGAAAATGAAGGTGTTGTAAGCAATAGCCAATCAGACCTTTCAGTTATGGTCTAAACTTGCAAGCCAGAAAACATCTGATAAAATTTGATTGGACGCCACAGGCAACACCTTCACTTTTCATTGTTTTAGAAGTTATCGTCTCCATTTCTGTGAGATGCTTGCCCAAACCGACACCCTATGCACAGCAACATAATGTGCATGCCCTTTTCGTTTAACCAAAATATTCTATGCCTCTCTTGCTTGAAGGGAAACCATGCTGTTCCATATTTACAGTGCATTGCTATATGTCTACAGTGTAAAGTCCACTCCTCAGATGGACAGATTTACATCACATAAGATGAGCATCATTGCACGCTGTGTTACTCTACAGGGGCTATTCTTTCGGACAGTCATGGATTTATCAGTGAGTGCATGATGAATTAGCCACAGACAGAACGAAACATGCACAGGTTGATCTTTATCTTATGTGAAGCAAATGTGGCTTTGATGAAACACTTCATGTCTTCATTCTGCACATGATGTCTCACTGCATAGTAGCCTTTGCTGGTAGATATGTATCACTGTCTTTACCTCCCTATTTTCTTCACAGTCGTACTGTGTGACTGATTGCTGCTGTGTTATAACATGAGATCTGTTTATCTGTAGGATCTGCACGCAGCCACAGTGAACCCAGATCCAAGTCTGAAGGAGTTTGAAGGAGCCACATTACGCTACGCCTCTTTAAAGCTAAGGCAAGGACATGGAATGTTACTATAGATATTTAGTATGTGATTTATTGGGGTGATGGTTTCTAGTAAATAATGCAGTAAATTGCTTTGCAAGTGTTTGTTGTCATATTTATAGAATTTCCATCCAAAATGGGTTTTGTTTTTTTTGCAGGTGTAGGCAAACTCTGGCCCTCCGCCTGTGGTGCAACTACATATGCCATTAGGCATTGCAAGACTCTGGAAGCTACAGGCATGATGCACAAGGGTAGATGCATGATTGGATTTGTAGTTTCACCACAGCTGGGGGCCAAAGTTTGCTTACCCTTACCCTCCTGTGTTTTTGCTGCTCTCTGCGTCCCAACAGGAACATCCCTCCCCACTTGTAGCATGATCCCTACAAGTTGAGCTCAGTTTAAATTAATAATCCATATACTCTTCTATAGATTAGAGCATTGTACATGCAACCTCAGCATGCCAACATTGGCAAAACGACAAATTCCTTCATGTCTTTGCCCCTGGGATTCATGACTGTGGCTATCAGAGGCTTGCAATGCCTCATGGGCATAGTTCCACAGCAGGTGGAGTGCCGAGGTTGCCTACTCCAGGTATAGTGTTTTACAGTCACAGTCTTGTTGGTGGAAAGGAAGATCTCCTGATAGCATCCTGACAAAAGTAAATAGAATGGGGGATCAAACTTTACCATTCCACTTAACTAAAGCCAAAATATCCATCTTTGGTGGAGTTTTATTATTTCAGAGCAGAGCTGGATTAAACATTAAGTAAAACAAGCATGTGTTTAGGGCACCAAGGGAAAGTGACACCACAGAGTTTTTACTCTAGCTATCGTGCCAGCAGCTCTTGTTGTATGCATTGTGCTAATGGTATTTCCTGCTGATCACACATGTGTAAGTATAGCAGGTCCATGCAGCTAATATACCTAAAGAAGGATATAGTATCAATACTAAATTTATCTCATTATTAAAGACACTTGCTGGCCAGACATAGCAGCCAGGGGGAGGGAGGCATCCCACACAAGACTCGTATTTTCCTATAATATGCTACATGGGTCACTCAGGCAAACGGGGCAAAAAGGTTGCACTTATTCTTTTGTCTGGGTCTGGAGTGGGATTTTCTCCATCCCTCCAAAGGCTGCTACATCTGGTCGGCAAGTGCCTCTTAATATTGAATCTAATGATACTACTACCTACTTCAGGTATATTAGTAACATGTACTTGCTTCACTTATGCATGTGGGTTCAGCAGCCATATCATTAGCATATTGCATTCTAAATGAGGCTTTTGCAAAATATATGCTAGATGACCACAACTCCCCCCACCCAAAACTTCTCACTGCTAGTACCAGTTGACCTACACTTGACTGATGATAGCTAATGTTCTGTTGGTTCCTGTAGGTCAATGTAAATACACCGGTAGAATTTAATTTGAAATATTTGCTTTTGGGAACTTTCATTCAATTTTCTAATTGTTCTAATAGGGTCAAATCGACATTCTATGTAGTGCTGGAAAAAAAATCAAAGGAGCAGGTTAAACAATTTTTGAACTAACAAAATTCTGACCGTGAATGTTCAAGAAACTCCATTTATTTTCCAAAATTTAATGTAAAAATTTAAATTTGGAACAACATTCTACAAGTCTCTTATGGCATTATTATGTTCTGACAAGATTATTCCTATGAACATTTGTATGAAAATGTACCAGTGTGCGGCCAGCTTAAGACAGGCGGGTATTCATCGATTAGGAGAGAAGATGAGAGATTCACCTTTTTGTATTACTATCCTAACTCACTGTGACTTTTTATCCAACTTAGCTTGGGAGCACACAAATCGAAAGCATTTTCTCTTTTCCTTGTGATTATTAAGACATAAAGATTTCTAAACATCTCTAGAAGCTATACGAAGCACTTTTACCAAATGAAGTTATCACTGCTCACTGTCACCCCTTTCCTCATTACTGATAACAAGGAACAAATGACTAGAGCAACATGAATGCAGGTTAGAGCTAATTGTCAGAATATGATAACTGACAACCACTGAAAGGAATAGGCATGAAAATAAATATTATTAATGGCTTAGAGGCAGCTCATATAAATGTAAGGCAAATGAACAGAATCATTATGACATACTGTATTCTTTTTAATGATACTCATTCGGTTATCTGTGCACAGATATGTACAGACATGTGTAAAGTGGATTAAGTAGACATTTGTATTTATAGCTGTCTATAATTCATTCCATTACACACAGTTTCCTGCAACAAAGAGCCATAATCTATATATGCACATCCTCCCCCTGCCTCGTCACAGCACCTCTTCATACCATTTTTATTGTTATGTATTGAGTACATGCACAACTCAGTCAGGATGAAGCATCATTAGTATTCCTAGGAACAGGATATGTGTCATTCTGAAGTATTAGTCTTTTAGGCCTTGTTCACACCAAATGCAGACCAGATCCGTTCAGGTTTCTGCACACGCAGTGCAGTGGGTTGTGCCGCGTTTTAGACGCGTTTTGGATGCGTTATTGATGCGTTTAGGGCCAGTTTTGGTTAAGTTTAACATGGGCTTTCAGGCACTTTCATGCGTTTTTGATGCGTTTTTGCGTTTTAGATGCGTTTTTATGCGTTCCAGACCAGATCCAGAGCAGGTAAAATAGGGCTTGCCGCAGTTTTTTCATCCGGTCTGGATCCGCACGCTGCGATGTGAACTGGAGGTCAAAATACCATAGGAATACATTGGACGCAGTTTTGATCCGGTCTGCACCTGCTCTGGTCCGGATCTGCTCCGCGCTTGGTGTGAACAAGGCCTTACTATGCTGGGTTTGTTTTCAGCTTATTGGAATCCACACAATTAGTAATACAAGTTAAGAATGTTTTGATGCTGTGGGGTGATATGGTTGAATACTACCCTATTGTGAATAATATACTCCGTTTGAAACTCTTAGGCCCGGTTCACACTTGGGCGATCCATGACCGTGCGGCAGATATGCACAAAGCCACGCTGATCGCCGCATGGTCACGGAATCATACACAACTGCTGATCGCGCTGGCGGTGCCATTCTTTTCTAATGGCACCCCAGTTGCGCCAGGCAGAACATGCGGTTTCCCACCGCAATTCCGCCCATGCAATTGTGCACGATCGTGGCTTAAAAATAGCATGTCAGCGAAAAAAGATACATGTACCTTTTTTTCAGCGATTGCCATGATTATTTAACCCCATTAAAATAAATGGGACCGCGCGGCAACCGCTGTCTGCTATTGCACACCAATGTGCAGTCCCGGGACACACTTCTCAGGATCGCCCAGGTGTAAACCTGGCCTGAAAGTGCATGTCAAACCAGAAAGTTTTTTGTGGTTTTGGTAGAGTAAGGAAGGATTACAAATGCTGTCTGGTTTTTAGAGCTAGATATAAGATTCCAACCCTTCCCCACTCTATGCAAAACTACAAAATGTTTTGTTGTATCTTCTCATCATGTCTGTATTGTTGCAATTATTCAGTGTGTAGGAGCTCTATCAAATCACAAATATTACTCATACCTCCATGTAATTTAAATCTAATGTATGCTATACACTGTGCTCACGCAGTCTCTGTACTTATGAAAATTCTTTTAATAAAAAGATTAGACATAAAAATGTTTTAATTGATGGACAATTTAAGGGCTCCTTCACACCAGCAGGCATGTGTTATGCTCCATAAAACGTACTTGTTGGTGGGCAATGTTTACTTTTTAATTTCCCTTTTTTTATTGAAATATCACAAAATACAAAGAACACCGAGAACAATTGTTTTCTTTCCGTCTTTACGTTGACCCTGGGATGATCACTGCCGATCAACGCAGCTCAACACTCTTGATGTTAGTTTTACCTGAGACCCTGACTTCATGGCCTTCTTCTGTCCAATGCCTCAGTGCTTTTCATTGGTGATGGATGTTGATGGAGCTTAAAGTGCCCTACAATGGACAGTAAAGTATTTACATATTCTTAACAAGCAGTAAAAGCTTAGACAAGTCATTCCTGATCTAACTGCATGTACCACAAAGTATTTTATTCTGAAATATCCTTAAAGATCACAACAAAGATTCTAAAGTCTGGTTTTAGTATTTTAACAGAAATGTGTGTTTGCATTAGAGGGCTGGCAGGTTGCCGCTATTCTACAGTCATTGTAAGTGACAGGAAAATAGCTACCATTTTAGTTAGACATTTTAAAGCTGAGTTTCTCCACAATACCTGTAGCTACAGAGGTGAATGAGGGCATGTTTGAAGTGCTTCTTCTGCCCGTTAAGAATTTGTAAATACTTCAGTGTGCATAGTATGGGCACAAGTTCACCTTAACTGTGAATCCATCAAGATCAGAGCTGGGCCACACAAGGTCATAGGGTTAGTTTTTCTATCCCACATGCTGTACCTTTGGTTATTTCTACACATTGCTTAAGCAGTTATCCCAAACCTCATATGAAGGAAACCCTATAATCTCATTATTTCAGATCATTATACGGCACCTGTGTAGGGGAACTAGGCCAATTGTATGTCAGTGTGTGTGTCTGTGCATGTCATATTGGCATCAACATCTAGGACCAAATGACTGCATACAATTAGATATTATTTCATATAATTGCATATTATTAGACGTTTTATGGTGAATAAGTTCTGAATATATAAACATAAATTCTTCTCCACAGAAATGTCCCTCATTCTGATGAAGAGGATTCCTCTAGCATCAACAGCGATCCTGAAGCCAAGGTAAGTAGCATAAGAAGTGCCACTTTTACCTTATTAACATGAATGGGTTACCAGGTCTACAGATGGTCAGATTGTATGAATGATATCCTGCTACCCTTGATATTTTCTAGAAAGTGGTTGTTTAGCAGGAAAAAATAGAAGTAAGTGATTAAAAATACTTAGTTGGCTTATACACAGTCTCTGTGCTGGCAGTACATATCTGAATGCCTTAGTGGAAGGTCATTGTTTGCAGGCTGAGTAGAACAGCTAAGGCTGCAGGGAATTTATTTTATTATACATTTTTTATTCAAAAAGTTTATAGGTTATATACTGTATGTTTTTCCAAAACCCAAGTTCAGGGTTTTGTGTATAGTTTATAGTACATGTTTTCTCTGCTTCTTTTCATGCAAAGCATAAGAGAGAGAACTATTCTTTTAAGCTGTTACTGTTTTATACCCTTCTGCTGCTACCTGGAAGTCTGAAAAACATTAGGACTATATGAGGCCCAAAGGGGGGGACCACCTACTGTGCCTCACATATAAATTAATTTAAAAGAAGGGCTGTGTTACCCATAATTCACCTGACATTTTTATAAGCAAAGGTTTGAAAATTAGGGAAGAGTGTGAATGGTTTCTATGGCACAGCTTCTTTCATGTGTGTGGCCCTGGGCTTTATCATTTATGTTGTCCTTAAATTATATGCTAATGACAATAATAGCTTCCGATGTGCAGCAATTATTTCACACTGCAGATAGATGAGACTGGTAAACTGTCCATTTGATATTTCTACATTTACATTCACAATATCACATAAGTGATATTGATTTGTCTTGTAGGACATATATGTTATGGTGGTTTTATATTCCTTCGGGTCAGCAAATTGTTCACCTGGAATGTGAAATAAAGGGTCCTGATTTCAGTCACATCCATTATTAGCCACTGGACTACGTAACGGCTGTGCTTTGCTTTGAACCTAAACGCAGCACAGGTTGTTACTGCCACCTTGTGGGGAAAGCTATAACTGACGTCATCCTTTTCCCTTAACTCCTGATATCATGAGGGCCATTCTGATCTTCTCCTGAAAATGCTGACTGCCTGAATGTCATGCTGATCCAATGGCTGATCAGCAATTCTGACATCACATGCTTCATTCCTATTCCAGATCAGTGACCCAGAACTTATTGACAACAGGCAGATAGCATTTTAAGAAGGAGGTCAGCATTGGCAGCTCCCATATTGCTTTCATAACAGGAAGTTATTATTCTGCTACATGTAAAGCAAAATCAAAGAGGAAGAAAAAAGTTATAATTATGTTTACTCTGTGAAGAATCTGTGCACTTACTGTACACACCCTAGCTACTTACATATTCAGCCAAATGCAGCAAGTCTTCTAATATAATCTTCCACCACATTTATAAAGTGTAACTAAAGGCATAACTTTTCTAGACATGGGAGATTCAACATCTTTTTCCTGATCATCGCAGGGATCTCAACCTGAAAAAAGCATTTTCAGGGAGGTGCCCTTCTCATTTCAGGGAGGTGCCCCCCCCCCCCATCCGCGGGGGGGGGTGGGGGAGAGCCCCCCAGAAATTATGGCAGATAGTACGGGAAGCAATGGCTTCTTTGCTATTTGCTGTTTTTTGTTTTTTTTTGCTGCCGTCAGAATAATAAAAAAAAAAAAACAGCACAGCAATGAATAGCTAGATTGCTATTGACTATTTCAATTTGCAATATCCAATAGCAAGCTGGCTATAGCACCCGCCCTCTGCTGCTGTCTATCACTAGAAGAGGTCCTGATGGAGAACTTCAGGTCCCCCTCTACTGATTGACAGCAGCATTGGGCGGGTGCAATAGCTAGTCTGCTATTGGCTGTTGCAAAGTGAAATAGCTAATAGCAATCTAGCTATGCATTCCTATGCTGGTTTTTTTTTTTTCTCTGACTCACGGCGGCCGGCAGCCCCAATGTCAGAAAAAAAAACAGATCGCAGGGAAAAGTTTTCTCTGCTAGATCGAGCAGAGTAAACCTTTCCTGGAGAAAATGTTTCTCTCCCGGGCGGCGCTATCTAATAGAGGGAGACTCCCGGAGCGTCCGGGAGAGTTGGGATGTCTGTCATCAATGTCACCAGGAATAAAAGTGAGGGTAAATCCAATATTTTCAGTTGCCACCAGAACAAAACTAGAGGGGAAATCTTCCAAAGGGGGTACTTGTTGCCATGACAGTCTAAATGGGGGATATCCCTCACATTGAAAAGATATCCTCTCACTTCATGTTAAGTCTACAGGACAGACTTAAGCAATTGGCCTGGGATCATGGTTCTGCCAGCACAACCCTTTACGCAAAATAACAGCCCAGGCAGTGACAGATTTGGGGAAACATGCCACGTAACCCATCTGGTGAACTGCTGCCAGTCCAAGTGCTTTTTCTTGATGACAGATTGCCACAGTAAAAGGTTACTTGGAGAATGATGTTTATAAGGGCCTGTGTTGACGGGCTTTGGGCTGTGTTCATTCGCATTCTCTTGACATCAGTTTGAGAATTAGTTTAGATCATTCAGAATTCATTGTCAGGTGTATTTGACCAGCAGTTGATCTCCTTTTTACCTACTTTTGCATTCCTATAGACTTGTATAGGGAGAGAAGCAGTTTTGAAAGAGCAAAAACCCACCCTCGGGACCTTAAAAATAGAAGTACGCTACAGTTACGATGAGGAAGTTTAATTATACAGAAGGAAATGGAAATATTGGTTTTAAAAGTCATTAATTTTACCTTTAGAAGACTAAGGGCATCTTTGTTTGGTATCAGATGTCATGTGAATTCTTAAATACCATGTTGGAAACCCCCCAAATGTAATGTTGTAATTAATAGGTGGAAGAATGAGAAAGAAAATGAAAATGCTGGTTAAAACCCTCACATCTGGAGCAGCTAATGCACTCATTTACTAACACCCTCTAGCATGTAATTAAAGTGACTCACCCTCAATTACATTACATGCACTAATTCTAATCAGTGTAATGTGAAGCAAGGATATATGAAACATTAAGGTTACTGGGAAATGGCTTCATGCATTGAACTCAGTATATGATGTTTGAGAAAGAATACCAGTATTAACAGTGTTAAAGCAGTTATAATTGTTGGTATAAAAAGAGCCCCAGTAACACAAATCAGTGTAAAACATACAAAAGAGCTCAAATATGTTTTCAATAGTTTTAGTAGCGATCACTATACTATTACGATCCTCTTTCTGGTGTCATTGGGGAGGGATGTGAGCAGAGATGTAAAGTGGCATTTCTGCTGGTGTCAGAGGACTCTTAAGGACTACACCTCCCATCAGCTCAAGTCACATTTTTACTGCTGTAGGCTATGGGGAAGCAAGGAGGTGATGTCATTTACGAGGGAGGTGAGGGTTTGACTAGGTATTGGGCGGGGGCAGGACAAGCCAATTCCTTCAGGATGTTTACTTAGGGTAACAACGCTCTCTGAAATTCAGCATTCAGCTGCCAGCAAACGTTGTTTCACCTCGAGAGAGGAAGCGGACAAGTTGTTGTAGGATCAACAGGTACTTCTTACATATTTATGGGAAGAAAAAAAAGCACATTAGTTTTAAAAAGGAAATTGCTTTCTACTTCTTTTGCTGGCATTATCATATTAACCTGGACATACAGTACATTATAAAGCTGAACTGTAGCCACTTTAAAGTGTATACATAGTGGTTTTATACTTAAAGGAGAACTATGACATGAGTGATTTCCACTCACCTCATAGTTCTAAGCCGACCTGTGACAATGAGACTGTCACAGGTCGGCTCAGTAGATCGGGAGGTGAGGGAACACATACCGGGTTCCCTCACCTCTCGATCCTGTCACGGCTCTCTGCCGTGACAGGGGGAGGGGCTGGATTCCCCTCTCCCCGCTCCGATCTGCCAGCGCTGACTGGCGGAACGGACGGGGGAGGGTACAGCTGGCTCTGCCTCTAGATAGGCAGAGCCAGCTGTCACTCACGCAGCTGGGCGGATCCCGCCATCTAAGTCAGGATCCGCTCCAGGTGCGGCGTCTCAGTATACCGCGAGCTGTAGCTCGCGGTATACTGAGCTTAGGGTAACGGGAGGACGCTAGTTTGTGTCCTCCCGTTACCCCAAGGAGAACTATGGGGAAAAACACTGACCCCATAGTTCTCCTTTAATTTCGTCCTTAATTTATTATGTTCAAGGCTAACAAATACACTTTTAAAATATTATCCTTATTTTTGGTAATTATGAAATATTGCATTTTTTGCATTCCCCATTTGAGCCAGAAGGTGGAGCTTTAGTCTTCTTTTCATGTTTATTTACACACTCTCTGTTTGCTTCTTTGATGAAAGAAGTCCCTTGTTTACAGAAATCAATGAGGCAAAGCAGTGGCCTATTGCAGTGACGCATCACTTATTAGACAGTTTAGTCTGAAATCTCTTTTTAACAGCTGGTGCTCCCATACGGAATGTCTGCTGTGCTCTCTCTTTAGCTAAACCTTTGTCATACACTAAAAGTTTATTTTAAAAAAAAAACAAAAACTGTATATAGATAGTAAATAAAGCAGGTATTAAACATCAGTTTAAACAAAAACATTGATCCAAACATTATAACGTTTCCTATAAACACTGCACATCTATGTTTTCTATCCTCAACATAAAGAACATTCCACTAACATATGTCCCGTGTTCTACTCAGTACTAAAGGTAGAGGATCATGTCACCATTGCAACATGGATGACTGTCTGAGTCCCTCCCCCCACTGCCATAACTATGTCTAAACAGATAGACATTGTAGTGGGAAACAATGTTTGCTAAAGAATTTGTGCCAATTGAAGGTAAAATATGACACAAGGATTTGTTTTTTAAGTGATACTCTTGTGACATTATATGTGCTTTCCCTGGGGGCTACAGAACATATTTAATCATGCATGCCCATGTATGTCTAAACATATTTCTAGATAGACTAGGATGGCAAACAATGGGTGTTTAATAAAGCCTAGGGCAGCAATATCCAACTGGCATCCAATGCTATGTACGACACCTAGTGGGTAAGCAAAGCTAGGATATAACATCATTATATCCACAGAATCATGATGTATTTTTATTAGGACCAAACAGCTTTCAACTGTTAAGCTTTTCAGGGACTCTACATGTTTTTGTACATGAGGAAACTTACCTCAGAGATCATCAGAAGCTGCCCAGAAGCAGATACACTGCCCAAAGTCTCAGAGCATAGGGCAGAGAGAGGCAGTCCAGGTAATGTGTGCACGGCTGTGATTATACTTAAAGGAGATCTATGGGGTTAAGGCTTTTCCCCATAGTTCTCCTTAGGGTAGCGGGAGGACACAAAGTAGCAACAACTCGCGGTATACTGAGACGCAGCAGTATACCGCAAGCTAGTGCTTGCGGTATACTGAGACGCCGCAGCATAAGCGGATCCTGATAATTATGTCTCGATCCGCCCAGCTGCGTGAGTGACAGCTGGCTCTGCCTATTTATAGGCAGAGCCAGCTGTACCCGCCCCCTCCCCCATCCGATCCGCCAGTCAGCGCTGGAGGATCGGAGCAGGGAGGGGGGAATCCAGCCCCTCCCCAGTCACGGCAGAGAGCTGTAACAGGATCGAGAGGTGAGCGAACGCCGGTATGTGTTCGCTCACCTCCCGATCTACTGAGCCGACCTGTCGGCTAGAACTAGACAGGACGGCTAGAACTATGAGGTGATTGAAAAGCACTCACCTCACATTTCTTCTTTAATGTAAACCCAATAATGAAGCCAGCAAGGGCTTTTTGAAAAACAAATGTAACTTCCTTTATTTACCCAATAATTTCTGCAAGAAGGAAGAAAAAAATGATAATGTCATTAGTGATCTTAGCTCATTGAAGACACTTTATGGTGCATAGGCAAATTATCAATTCCAAGTTAGTTTATTATTATCTTTTCATTTTTTATGCCTAATTCTAAAATGTAATATGATTCTTGTAAAAGAACCACATTATGTTTTTAGCCTGCAAAAGAAACGTTTACCAGCTTCCGACTAGGGCCTCAAAGCGTATGTAGTCCCAAAAAACAAAATGTAACATATTGCAGCTTACCATTCCTTAGATGAGGTGTGTGTAGTAGTTTTCTTTTTTTCAGGCATTTTACCTTTATTTTTATGTAGTAAAATTATTTATGGAACAAGCCATGGTTGCTACCCAGACTCGCCTTCATGCATGTCTGCCTTTGCTCATCTTCATTACATTGGTGGTGGGGCTGTAATTAGAAGTTTACAAAGAAAAGGTAACATTGTTTTTGCCTCCTGTTGATCTCACAGGCTGTGACAAAGACACTGCATTTCTGGCAGGATCAACGGGTGTCTTCTGTACTTGCAGAATTTTGCTTAGTCTGAAAAAAGAAAACTATTGCAGTTACTATCTATACATTTTGTAAGCTGCAATATATTACATTTTTTTCTTATGTTTAGTTATACTTTAACTGGGGGTCTCAAGAGACCTTTTTAATTGCAGAGATAGTTGATGTCTGTTGTTTTTCATACCCACCCAGTCAACCCAATATTGGGGTTGGAATAGAAGCGGCTTTACAACCTTACATACTAACAGAAGGCAATCATTTGATTGTTCAACAATTGCATCTGCTATACATATCAATAAATGTCAGTCAACCAACGGTATTTTTCACATATAAAAGTTAGGTCAAATCTGACAGGTCAAGTACACAGAGATATCAAAAGTCTGGCAAATGAACGAGCACAAGCCAACTGTTGTCAGACACTAAAACAGTAATGTTTTAAACAGTAAACAGTAATGTTCAGCTCAGGCAAACATTCTTTTCATAGATGGACTGTGGGGAAGGGAGAGGAGTGTCACCGACTGACACTACCAGAGTTGCTTATCCTAGGATGAAGTGGTAGCTAATATCACTGATATACTGGATAGCTTTAGGGTAGCAATATGAAGAAAAAAAAGTAAACATACCTTATCAATTACTTGACAAAAGGCACTGATAAGAAAAAGCAACCCATCTGGTTATTAAGAACTGGTTATTAAGAAGAAGAATTTTGTAGTGACAGGTTGGAAAGAATTAAAGGTATGTTCACAGATAATGATCTGCTGCTGGTATTCTATGCATAAGACAGGTTTGCAAGTTGTTTGCAGTTAGTACCATAGTGAGACTTACTAGTCTGTGTATTATATCTAAAAACAGATAAATCGATCAGTTAGTGCTGTGTGAATATGCCTTTTGCATGCTCTCCATTACTTCAGTATTCAATATAGACTTACTAGCATGAGACTTCCCACTTGGATTTACGAGTTTGAATCCATGCATTATTGAGAAATGACTATGGCATGAGGAGTGTGCACCTTGCTCCTAAAGCTACACTCTAAAAAGAACTTAAAGGGTATCTATGATCAAAAGCTAAAAATAAATATGAATTTCTATATTGAATTTGTATCCCACTCCTAATAACTATATTAATCGAGAAATTACTTATTGAAGATGCCCATAGGATGTACTTCCTCTGGCACAGTTTCACCCAGCACTGAGAACATGTACTTCCTTGTGTCACAACTATCATAGAGCCTATTGTTCTGAACTACAACTCAACCTCTTAACAATGTAACATCATCATTGCATCCTGAAAGCAATGCATGATGGGCTATGTAGTCCTAAGAAATCTAGATTGTAGGGTTGCACAGATACCAAGTACGAGTACATGTACCGATACTTTTGAGCTCCAAGACTACACTAGAGAAAAATTCAAAAGTTAGGAGGCAGCTCTCATTTGTAAGGAGCACGCGGAGCTCCTGGGATTTGTGCATCTCTGTTTTAATGTAGGATTTTGTTTTTATAAATAAAGGGATGCACAGATACCAGTTTTGCGAGTACGAGTACTGGTACTTGCAGAGTACTTACAAGTACGAGTACTGATACATTTTTGTTTATTGTCATGGTACAGTTTTTCTAAAACAATACAGACTAATGATTTCAGGACAGTGGTGGAGCGCCAGAGCCAGGTCCCAGCTGCAACTGCTGCAACCCTGGTAGTTCTCATGAAAATGCCAAGTATCTGCACTGGTACTCGAAAAGTATCTGTGCATCCCTACTAGATTGCATAACATGAAGCAACAGGGAAAGAGATGCAAAGCACAATTGGAATCCAGAAAGTTGATTTTTTTCAAGTAAGCTTTGAAAACAACTATGGTATGTATTCCTATTACAATGCTAATGTTTTAACAGGATAGTATATGCTGGGACTTTAAAACTGTTCAGTTTGTACTATGATCAAGACAGCCCTGTTTTATACTCTACGTAATTCCTCGGTGTGGATACCGAAACGCTTTTTTAGAACCATTGATGCCCTGGTGTCAGATTTCCTCTGGAATGGGAAGGCACATAGAATTAAATTATCAGTCTTGCAGCTCATTCTTGTGTACCCGTAATATGCAAAATGAATAAAAAGATTTTTCAAAAAAAAAAAAAGACAGCCCTGCCAGACAGCATGGTAACTGTATATAAATGAGTTTACTTTTCTCCCCTAAAGTAAAGCAATGCAACTTGGATGCTGAAATCCCCTCAACCTGCTGATTACACAATTAGGGCGCAGCAGCACACTGATGAGGTCAGCACTCTCTGCCTTTCACCAAGCTCCTGTTTGATTTACAGCTCTGCACAATTTATGCGATACCTCCTACTCATAGCTCTCCCTCTCACGGTCTGAATCATGGTGTGCATGGGATTACAGGAGATTAATGCAAAATTATAGTCAGATACTTATTTTAGCTGTATTTACAAATACATTCTTGCATATATAATAATATATTTATTGGATACATACCTGGAATAAATGGTGGTCTTTTATCTCTTTTTTGAGTTCAGCTTTAGCTTCCACTCTGGGGTTAATTGCCAAGTTTTATTCACCGCATTATGTCTCAGCTGGTTTATAAAATAAATAATGTAATGAAGTGTGCAGGCCTTCTAGTCTAGTTGAACAATACTTACAACATTACAAGCTTGGGAAAGCATCTGGAACGAATTGTTTCACTCTTTATATAATTGAAGCTCCCCACAGTGGTGTTGACTTTGTGCAAGGATGTCTTGTAATTTTCCAGTTTATAAAAATTGCTAGCCTATGAAATATAAACCAACCTTAACATTATAGGGATCACATAAAGCACATCTTCATGATAGTTACTCCAGCTGTAATCTTTTAGTTAATGATGGGTAAACAATATTAAATGCTGTAGTATAATGATCTTTTTCCAGAGTCAGGGGCACGACATTCTGACCAGCGCGAGCGTCTGTGGCAGTGACAAGGACTGCAGTACTTAAATATTGGTTGCTTGCAGCAAGAATTGGCAGCATGCCACACACAGTATTAAAATCCACTCACAGCCACGAAGGAAACTGCAGATAAATAATGCAGTACCCGCCATGTTCTAGGCTTAAATAAACTGATGTGTTACATTGTAGTGTAGCCAGTGCAGAATAAAGAACTTGTTTATTTCTGTAATTATTATTAGCCTGTTATGTGACTGCAACATTATGAGTTAAAGTAGAACTAACCCCACCGATTTAACCATTTTCGTATAGAAGGCTCAAGTTAGAAATGTTCAGAATATACTAATAAATCCTCCTTAATCAAACATACCAGTGTTTTCATGTACCTTCTGCCCACTAGCACATGAGGTCAGCTCTCAGCCAATGTCTCAAGTCCTCAAATGGCAGATGTCGTAGCTGGCCACATATGAAGCACACTGGCAACTGCAGATTTATATAGAATCTAAGACGGTGCTGTCTTAAGTTGATAAAAGGATAGGAGAGTTTAGTTTAACTCTAAGGCCCCATTCACACTAAGTGGATTGCCGCGCGATTTCCTGCACGATATCGCGCATTTTTGCCGTGCAATATCGCGAGAAGTAGGCGGCAAATGATTTTCAATGGAGCTGTCTTAATGTACAGCTCCATGTCAATCGTTACGGTCGCAAGTCGCTCCTACAGGACCCTTTTTTCTGCGGATTTTGCACGATTTTTCTTTTTTTTTTATGTGGCCCGACGGTGAAGGTCGCGTTACGTCGCCCCGAAAGTCACGCTATCACGGCCACGCGGATCCGCTCCAAAAGGTATGTCGCTTAGTGTGAATGGGGCCTAAAGAGGGCATACATTCTGAATAAAAAGCAGCGTACTGTTTGAAAATGGGGAGCTGGTAAAATCATGAAAAATTACCAAGTAACACTATTAACCATGTTACTTTCAGTAGAACAATGATACTCTGGCACTAGGGGCACCGGAGCAATGATACTTTGGCACAAGGGGCACCAGAACAATAATACTATGGCACAAGGGGCACCAGAACATTGATACTCTGGCATGGGGCTCCAGAACATTGATACTCTGGCATAAGGGGCACTAGAATAATGATACTCTGGCACAAGGGTAACTAGAACAATGATACTCTGGCACTAGGGGCACCAGAGCAATGATACTTTGGCAGAAGGGGCACCAGAACAATAATACTCTGGCACAAGGGGCTCCAGAACATTGATACTCTGGCATGGGGCAACAGAACATTGATACTCTGGCACCAGGGGTGCCAGAACCGTGAAACACTAGCATGATAGACACTGAAAAATGGTACTGTGGTACAGAGGCATCAGAGCAATGGCATGCTGACATTTTGGCACAAAAAGTGATATGTTTTCAAGGAATTGCATATGATGTTGTTCGCAAAATAGAAGTAGTGATAATCTTCCAGTAAGTCCACAGCATTTGCAAATTGTTGAGGGCAAGTTTAATTCAACTTTTATATTGGATGAGAGAGAAAGAATGCATACATATGAGTGCCCATTTGGCTAAGAGTGCTCATTGTGGGTCAGGTACGTATGTCAACAATAATGTGGCCAAAAAGCACCAGAAAAATGATACATTGGCACACATGCAGGCACCAAAATGTTGCACTGACAGTTAAGTCCTAGATCAATGGCATGCTGACATTTGGAACACCAAATATTTTTGTTAAATATATGGTGAAGTTGTGCACTGGACAATGAAATCAACTTACAGATCCAGGACTGTTAATATAGTCAGTATTTTATCGCCTGCTCTCATTAGGGCTAAACACATTGCTAGAATGTTGGCCATAGAACAGTCTCTTTTGGGGGTTCCCTAGGGGTGAACTACTCGCAAGACTTGCATTGATTTATCACTGAAGCGATATAGACTTTAAGTTGGTGGTGTGACAACAGTAGAGGTTGGGACAAAGCTGATAAGACTTGTTTTCTAAAAGTAAATATGAAAATCTTAGAGACAAACAAAAAAGTTTTCTATCTTTTGGCATTCTGGTAATTTGCAGCGAATGTTTTAACACAATAACTGTACTTTAACACTATTAATTGCAGTTGGGTAACTAGTTTGCAAATCTGTGAAATGATCACAAGAGGGCAGCACTGCATTCAGTATTCTCCTGTTGCTTTGTTCACATAATGGTTCTTCAGTTGAATTTTCGAGTAGCTGTGTAATGACCTTATAAATGCCAGCTTTTTTATATTTTAATCCTGGAACTACTCAGAAATTTGAATTTTGGTCCATTAATGAAGATGTTAAAGAAACAAAGGTAATTTAAACACTACATCTGTTAAATACTTTTCTGTGCAAATCCTTCCATACTAAAAAGTGGTGTCTTTTCAAGTTGCTGGATACATAAAGGCAGGTATAAACACCTGATGTCACTTTTTATAACCAAACTTCTTAACATTTTAGTAGAAAAAGTATAGGTTTTAGTTATCATTTTTATTACACCTTAACCCCTTCATGACTGAGCTAGTTTTCAGTTTCTGTTCATAAATGACTGACACTTTTTACATTTTTGCTGTGTGATGCTTCCACAGCAGTAATATACTTACTTACTAAATGTACCCACACATATTATATATTGTTTTTTAGAGGACAAATAGGGCTATACAATTATATCAAACATGTGTACCCAACGCCTATTAGCTTAGTTTGAATAAAATATTTTAAAAAAAAATGAGGAAAAAAACTAGTAGAAAACCCTTTTTTCACAAGTTTTGATTATTATATTTTTTTAGAAATTGTTTATAATAATTATAGTATAAAAAATATATAGTGTACGTCTCCCATTTCGAAGGGGTTAAAGGAGTTCTAAAGTCCCAGCATATCCTATCCTGTTAAAAGATCAGCAATGTAATAGCAATACATGCTATAGGTTTTCAATCAAAGACTACTTGAAAAAACAACCTTTTATGTAGTGAGTGTTGCCTTCTGTCTGCCCATCACTTTCAACAACTTACACGATTCCCAGTGTGCTTTGTGCCTCTTCGTGTCCCTGCTGCTCGGTGCGATTCAGTCTCAATTTCTCAAGACTACATAGCACATCATGCATTGCTTCCAGCAAGCAATGATGATGTTACATTGTTCAGATGTTGAATTGGAGTTCAGAAGGTAAACTTATTTAGAGTGGTGACACAAGGAAATGTATATTCACAGGGCTGAGTGAAATTGCATCAGTCCATGGTGTTGGTACATTCTATGGGCATCTTCAATAAGTAAGTTTACAAACATCTAGATCTATATCGTTATTAGGAGTGGGATAGAACGTATGGCAATTTTACATAGAAATACATATTTATTTTTTGCTTTTGACCATTGATACCCTTTAAAGTGGTCCTTTAGGCAGGCATTTGCATAACCGGTTGACATACATATGTTTTACTGTATCCCTGTGAAAGGATTTGCATTTTTGTATAGACAATTTTGTGATTTACACACAGCTGCTATACTGAACAGAAAGGAAGAGCACTACATACTCTGGTTCAGCTTTACTGCTTCCTGGATCACCTCCCTGAATTGGACAGAGGAGATGATGCTGATTTACAACAAGCTTAAGGCCCCATTCACACTGAGCGGATTTCCGCTCGAAAATCGCCATATTGCCGACTTTACAGCATTCCAACTTTTTTGTAATTGTGTATATTCAAATGTCATCTTTTAATACTGCATTATGGCCACTAGAGCTGAGGAGCAGAGGAAATAATACAAGATGACATTCAACAATACATTTGGCTCCATAAAGAAAATATAACAAGAACGTTTGTTCTTGTGCACACAGAATAAACATTCACACTTAGGCCCCATTCACACTGAGCGGATTGCCGCTCGAAAATTGCGAGATCTCGATCGTCCTATGATTTTCAATGGCGCTTTTAAATCTACCGCGCAATATCGCCTGTAGCTCGTCGCTTGTGCAGGACCCTTTTTTTGCGTGGATGTCGCGCGATTTTGCTCTTTTTGCATGCAGCCCAATAGTGAAGGTCGCGCGATCGTCGCTCGAAAAGTCGCACTATATGGATCGCGCGGAAATCCGCTCGAGGTAAGTGTCGCTCAGTGTGAATGGGGCCTTAGGTGGAGAAGATATAAAATCCTGAATTGCTAAACCAAGAAATAAGTGTTTTCACCTGCCTGGCTTTCAGCGTGGAAATAATAGGGCTTTCTACAAACTCTTTGGAAGGTTCAACAGTAAACATATATCTATTTAAAATGTGTATTTAACTGCTTGCCTGGAGTTCTGCCGTAGTTGAGATAGTGAGGGGACTTTAAAGAGCTATCTTTAAATAATAACCTTTTTTTTGCACTGTTGAAAGTGGACATACACATAGACATACTGTAGATACGAAAAGAATACTACAGTCCACTGAAGCACTTTGCCTACATGTGCAAAAGATACAGAAGTCACATTCATTGGTTACAAAGATATATAAGAACAAAACTGTCCTATCTATGTAGGATTGTAGGTGAAGGAGGCACTGGTGCAACCATGTAGGACTTAGGATAATGATCATGCTAAGGTACATCCCAGGAGATGGTAATCTCTATTGTAGCTGGGAAGTAAGGCACTGGTGGTCTATTCTAAAAGAGAGAGTGGAGAAAAGAAAAGGTGAAAGAGATAGAAGTGGGGAGAGGGCAAGGGATGTGAAGAGAAGGGGTAGGGGTAAGGGCAATGGCCCGGGGGGACATCTCCGCAAACAGTGGTCTTAAAGGTAGAGGAGCCATGGTCAAAGTTGGGTGGCATAAAGGGGATCATTCAGGGGGCCCATATATTATCAAGATCCTTATTACAAGTCACTACTATATAATTTTTGTTTTGCATTCCGTTATTAGGTGTGTCGCTGGTAATAATTTGCCAACTGCTCTTGATTTTCAGTCCTGTAATTTGATGATTTTCAAACAAATTGTATAATAAATATATCTTATATAGTTATTCAATGCCCTGACATTACATTTGGCGATGTACATTGTCTCAGCAGAAAAATATAATCTGTTACTAATCATGTTACCAATATAATATGTATAATATGTATTCCAAAAGATCTCTAAAAAATTGGCAGTAACAAAGTTACAGTCATGTTGTAATAAATGGACCAGGCTTCATTCATCCATGGCCTCTAGTTGATAACTTTATTTTTCTACTATTCTATTTTAGTTGACACTATACAGGTAAGGAGCACGGGCTCTCCTTTCCTGGCTCCTCAACCTTTTGCGGACAAGAAAGTGATCCTTGCTTAGGTGACAGTTTACTGGGTAGAGGAGGCAATGAGGAGGTCACTCCTGGGGTTTCCTACTTGTATCATTGATTGTAATAATAAACACATAGAGGGGGATTTATCAAAATTGGAGCAGACAAAATCTGGAGCAACTGTGCATGGCAACCAATCAACTTCTCTATTTCATTTTCAAATCTTAACTGAAGAGAGAAGCTGATTGGATGCCATGCACAGCTTCTCTAGATTTTGTCTGCTCCAGTTTTGACAAATTCCCCTAATAGTATTTTGCATAATGCATAACACTGAACACTGTACTTTTACTGTAAAGATACTCTGTCATTAATTTAAATTGCAGGAACAATTATCAATATTTTTATGTCCAGCAATGCTGCTGTGATATGCCTGAAACATTTTCAGATTGTGAGCTTAAAGTACACCCGTCATGAGAGAACTATGTAGGCTGCCATCAATGAAAATTCTAGCTGTGTATGCATTGCTTCTGAGTCACTAACCTGAAACAAGCATGCAGCAATTTAAATTTAGAGAAAGGGCTGAACTCTTTATTGCTATGCTTCTTCTGGGTCATTGACAGAGAAGGAGTTAAAGCAACAGCATCAACATGACAGCCAGGCAGCTAATATTTTTAGAAGGAGAGATAGGTATGGTCAGAATTTCTTGCATAACAGGATTCCTATACAGCATTTTCGCAGATTGCACTGGACCAGAACGCAGGCACTAATGTGCCTCGCATGTGGGTGCGGGCGATCACACTGCGGTCAGGGGGCGTGGCTGCGGTGCCATTGACTTAATTGTACCACCACGCCCCCTCCTGCCCCTGAAAGCAGGGAGCCGGCCAGGTAGTGATACAGTGCGTTCCAGAGACTGGCCGCTTTGGAACTTACTGTTTGTGGTGTGAACCGGCCCTTACACCTACAATCTGCTTTTTCTTCGCTTAAAAGCTACCACCTGCAACTTCTCCCTGTTTTATGAATCTAGCATTATTGTTGAATAACACTTTCAGCATGCAGTTGATGATACCCCAGCTTGATGAATCAGGTTTATTGTGTGTATTAATCTACCAGCAGTAATCTTTATGTGGCAGTGCCACATAAGATTTAATTCAGTTTTGGAGTTGCTCTTTTTTTCATTTAACATTTGATGAAGTTTTAAATGATAAGTTAAACATAAAATAGGTTTTAAAAGATGGAACCACTTCCAGGGGCACAGCCCAGTGGGTTCTCAGGACAATCAAGATGTAGAATAACTCAGGCCTGCAACAAACCAAAGTTTCAAGCAAAATTCTAGAAGGCGACCCTTGAGCCTAGAGGGAGGAGGGATGATGTTGGATCGCTCTTTTGTGAAGCAGGTGTGAGTTTCTGTGGTAGCCACACATTTACCAAGTCATTATTCCTTCTATGGGGCTCCAGGCTGTTAGGTAACATCTGGCCAATCATTCTATTATTTCCTTATCTGTATCCCACTGTTCTCCTCTTCGGAGGCAGCTCCTGCTTCCTCTCCTACTGCCAAATCCCCTTCCTCTGAGCCCATCCACCCTCTGTCTGTTGGCTCTCTAGATGTGTGCTGTCATTGCTGCCTCCGAGGAAGGAGGCCAGCACTGTGAGTACATTTACTGTATATTCCTTGTTTTCCTCCAAGAAAATAAAAGATGAAGCCTAATCCCTTTTAGATTGTAATGGCTAACTAATCGATTTTGAAAATAAACGTTAGCTGCAGCTCTAATGTCCTGTAATAATAATAATAATTAAAATAGATCTAAATGGGCAACTCCTTAAGGTTTTCTTTAGCTCTCTCTATGTCAGCAAGCTAAAATCTGATTAATACGTTACCCCATTGTGTATGTAATGTTGGCTGAAGAAAAGTAATAATTGTGTGTATGGTTGTGAAACAATCCAACTAGAGGAAATCTCGGATTATGCCTGACCTGACCTCCAGAGTTGCTTGCCCTCAAACATAAGTGTGAGCACAGAAATATCACGGCTGAAATTTCAGCGACTCTGTATTCACAAAAGGAAAGAAAATATTATTCACATTGTGGCAGTATTTGCCTAGAAATACATAAATTATTGAATATTTTGTTATCCATTATGTTTCTGTAATATTATTAGTCTTGTCATTTTTCCAGTCCAGTAGAGAGGTAATAAGGGCAGTTCAGGCAGGTCTCTTTGTCTGCACTCTGTTGGGACATTGTGCATTTGTTTTGCTGGGCAGTTCAATTTTTCATAGTTCACACACAGATAGATAATGCAAGAATACATAATTCAAGTTTACATCAAAATTCCCATACATATTTAACAAATAACGTTTTAAAACAATAGGAGTACCATTCTACGGAACTTATATGCCATACATTTTCTAATATACTACTCTTCCATGTGCATTTGTTAAAGCCTGTTGCAATTATGCAGTGCTGACCTATTATGGAGTAACTCCCAGGGGACATAGAGGCATTCCCAATAGTTCCTGACCATGAGTGAGTTTATAGTCTAATGCTATGTCACAGTCTACTATTATATTTATCAAAGAAAACCAAGGGTGTACGTATTGCTGTAACTGTAGCACTACACAGTGACACAATGATTTATGGCATTTGGAAAAAGAAGAAATGTTCACATAGGTAGGGCAACATACAAAAAAATACAAAATAATCTATTTACTTTTCAACTAAACTTTTTTGTTGTGCCTAATTTAAAACTGCAAAAACTAAGACCAGACTTCCCTCGGGGCAGCCCCCTCCACCTTAAAGGTACAGCGAAACACCAGGAGCCAAGACATATTTTTTGGTGGTGGGGCCTCTATGAGACTGGTATAAAAGCAAATAGTATTTTGTATCACTGGAGGAAATGTCTAAGAGATGGATATTAGCGAGACAAGGGGCCCCTTACTGGTTTTGCTATGTTCCCCTACCACACGTTGTTACACCTCTGGCGACCACCCACACATACATAAGGACAACAAGAAAAACCCATTGTGTTTAGCCACTATTTGCAGGCCGTCTTCGATATTAATTGGAACCTCTGCAAGATTTTGTTGATTGGCCCCTACAACCCTTCCCCACTGCTTCCCAACCCAAACCCCCGTATCCAACTACATCACCTACCCCTGAAAAAAAACCTAAAATCAATATATATATATAGCTAGGGATGCACCGATAAATCGGCCGAAAATGGCACTTTTGGCAAAATGCCGAGTGCCATTCTCCTCCCAGCTAGGAAGTGATCTACATCACCTCCTGTTCATTCATGATTGTGGATATAGTAAATACACTATGTCCTCATGTTATGAATAAACAGGAACACTCATAGAGGATTCTTGTTCATTGATAACAGGGGACACAGAAATAGAGATTGAGGACTCTGTGTTCTCGATCTCTTTTTCTTTTTTAAAAGGGAAATATCAGTGGTCTGTTTAGACCCCTAATATTTCCCCAAAGCCCCTCAAAGTAAAGTAAAAAATACAAATATTTAACAAAAAAGAATAAATTAAAAATAAAATATTACAAAATTAAAAAGTTTATAAAGAATGGAGCTGGCATTGTTTTTTTTTCCAGTGCCCATTTCTACAGGCATCCACTTTATTAGCAAAATCACTAATTCTGGCCCTCTGCACAGCAGCCCTCAGGGAGCAGAAGCATGTCATCTCCTACATTTTCAGCATGAAGATCTCTGGACTGGTGGCACAGAGGTCAGTGTAATAAATGTAAATATACTCACCTCCCTCCAGTGCAGAGACTTTACAACCTGGAATCCTCTTTATGACTTTCAGCCGTTGGAATGCAAGCACCGGCACACTTCTCGTACGGGCCACGGAGATCACAAACAATGCAGAGGCAAGCAGTGTAAGACTGCTCTTTGAGGGAGTTCTGAGCATAAGGCAAAGTTCCGTCATTGCTTCCCTTTCCCCTGCGCGCTGCAGTGTGACAGACTTCACAGCTGAATTGTGTTTCCTGCACGGCCGGCTGGCGCCTCCCCCACCAACTATGCGCCCGGGGCAGACACACCGTTGGTCCCCCCGGTTGTTACGCCACTGGCTGACAGCCAGTTCACAGTAGAGAAGAGCACCATGGAACAGGTTAGACTGGGGAGTCAGACCTGTTGAATAGAAACCATGCTGGAGCACAGTGGAAGAGGGACGTCCCGAAAACTGGAACAGAATCAAGCAGATACAGAGAAGACCCGGGAGTAGGATCAAGACTCTCTAAAGTATGAGTATGGTCTTTCATGAGAGCAAGGAACTTGTGATCCCCAGGGCGTGAAGTCTCACAGCCAGGGACCCCCTCGCAGGGGTTTGGGCTCACCTGTGTGCTGAACCCAGGTTACAGCCCCCAGGTGAGAGGACCCCAGGAATAGTCCAGAGAACAGAGCTGGGTGAGGCCACACATGGTCAGGATAAAAGCCCGAGATCAGGGCAGGCAGTGGTCAATGGTAACCAGGATAAAAGCCCGAGTTCAGGGCAGGCAGCAGACAGTGATAACTAGGATACAAGCCAGAGGTCAAGGCAGGCAGTGAACATGGATAACTAGGAACATTCAAGAGGTCAGGGCAGGCAGTGGACATGGATAAACAGGAACTAGCCAAAATTCGTTACGCAGGAATCATAGGAAAGGTTCCATTTGTATAGCAGGGAGGCCTACCAGGGGCTCGGCAGCTAGCTTGCAAAAGTAATGCTCGGGATCCAGGAGCTGCAACAAGTTTAACTAGGCTAGGCAGAGGAGGAAGGCGTTCTGATAGGCTGCAGGTTGACACTTCTGATTGGCTGTGGCATGACAGAGTTGGGAGACTGCTGGTGCCCCTTTTGCAGAACTTACTGCAATTACTTTTGCACGATATTCTAATTATTCGAGTTTCACCTGTATATAAGAAATAGTAACACAAACTTTTGTCTGACTTAGACCCAGAGTTCTAAATATTTTTGAACATTTGGTGGAAAATTATAGGAAGTCTAGGTTACTTTGTAGAAGACATTTAAAGTGTTAACAAACATTTTCCATCGGGTTACAGATGGCAGTTTGTAGTTTTTTTTTGTTTGTTTTTTTAAAGCTCCCTCTACTCATATAGGAAGCTTCATCAATTTCCTAATTTTTGCTGTTAAACTTAGAAATAGTAAAACAGGATGAGAAATATTTGGCCGTTTGTCACAAACCTGTCTTGCAGGCTCTCTCCCACCGCAGATCATGTTATATTCTGACCTGAAGGGGCTCATGGGCCTAATGTTTAGGCAGAGCTAGACAATGAGCAACTCTGAATTAATCTTTCTCCTCTGGAGAAGACAATCTAACCAGTGTAATCTACCACTAGGTGGAGCTTGAAGCACAGTTGCTTCTGCAGCATTATAGAAATAGTTGAGGCATTTTAGATGAGTATAGGTTTGCTTTAATGCAATAGCTTATTAGGTACCGAGCAGAAGAAAGCAAAATTCTAATATATTTACTGGAAATAAGAATTTCAACTTTCTCTGCAAGCCCCTTTGAGTTCAGGTAGATTGAGTACAGTATCCCTGACCATGAATCCTGGGCTAAATGACAGTGTCGTACAATATGCTGTGAGGACCCCAGGAATAGGCCTGAGGTTAGAGCTGGCAGTGGACAGTGATAACTAGGATACAAGCCAGAGGTCAGGGCGGGCAGCAGACATGGATAATCAGGAACACTCAAGAGGTCAGGGTAGGCAAGGGACTTGAATAAACAGGAACTAGCTAAAAGTCATGCATGGCAATCAAGGGAAAGGTGCAGACTGTATAGCAGAGAGGCCTACCAGGAGCAGGACAGCTAGCCTGAAAAAGTGTTGCGTGGCTAAATTACTGTGTGATACAATATGTTGTGAGGGTACCCTAAGTTGAACACATTTTTGATAAAGCTATCATAAACATTATAGACCAAATGACTTTAGCCTAAAATCAGTTTAATGCATTTATTATACAAAAGGTAGAATGGGATTCTTAAACATCAAGTGGAAGCCAACTACTGAAACATCTTTTTATACCTTAACATGCACATATATGCACTTTTGTATTTTACCAGAGTGCGTGGTCAGTGAATTTCATCATCAGCTTTATATGTGCACTAATGGTGAAGAAAAAATGAAAGAAGTTTAAAAGTTTCCACCTTTGTCTGTTAGGGATGCAGGGAGGAAATCACCCTATTGACAGTCTTGTTGGGTGTAAGGACTCATGATCTGCATAGTTCTCTGCAAAATGAAAAAATCTGTATCCCCTTTTTCAAGTGAACTGAACATTTGTAGTTTGTCAGACTGACTGATCCATAATTCAGTTCTGTCATCACTATTGTATTCTGATGTGTCGTTTTGTGGGTTTAATGCCTATCATGTGTATTGTGTGTATTTTTTGCAGTGCTTTGCTGTGCGCTCTTTGGGCTGGGTAGAAATGGCAGAAGAGGACCTAGCTCCAGGGAAAAGCAGTGTTGCAGTGAACAATTGTATCAGACAACTGTCCTACAGCAAGAACGACATCAGAGACACAGTCGGCATTTGGGGCGAGGTAAGTACATATTATTTTCATATTTTTTTCAGAATCAGTGATTTAAAATAAGAATATTAATCGCAAACAACAGACTTTATCATGTTGCATTGTTGTTGAGAACTGATTATTTTTCTTTATTTTTATAGGAATTCTAACTTTTTTATTTTAGGTTCTTCTGTGTGCTTAAGTAACGGTGTACCATTTGTAGTAACTAATAGCAACTAATTAGAAAACTTCTTTTACTAATCTTAAATCTGGCTGGTTACTTACTATACAGTATTACTCCCCTTTGAACATCATAAATACTCTTATTTAAACTTAGTGCCATATGCGTCTAAGGGGATCATTTATAAACAATTCACACAGCCATCAGCCCTGTGAATGTCCGTTCTGTGTTAATGGAGGCACAAAACAAACATTCTTGTTACAACCCCAATTCCAAAAAAGTTGGGGCGCAGTGCAAAATCTTATAAACAGAGTGCAATGAATTGTAAATCTCATAAACCCATATTGTATTCAAAATAGAAAACTTAACAAATGCTTAAACTGAGAAAATGTACCATTGGAAAACAAATTAGGTACATTTGAAATTGATGGCAGCAATACGTCTCAAAAAAGTTGGGACAGGGCCATGTTTACCACAGTGTAACATTCCCTTTTCTATTAACAACACTCTGTAGACGTCTGGGAACTGAGGAGACCATTTGCTGGAGTTTTGGGAGAGGAATGTTGGCCCATTCTTGCCTGATATAGGATTCTAACTGCTCAAAAGTCCTGGGTCCTCTTTGTCATATTTTTCATTTCAAGATGTGCCAAATATTTTCATTTGGTGGAAGGTCTGGACTGCAGGCCAGTTAAGCACCCGGACTCTTCTACTATGAAGCCATTCTGTTGTCATAGATGCAGTATGTGGTATAGCATTGGCCTGCTGAAATATGCAAGGCCTTCCCTGAAAAAGACATTGTCTGGATGGGAGCATATGCTGCTCTAAAACCTGGAAAAGCTTTTGAACTGAGCGCTGATAACAAACCGGAAGGTCCATTTCCTCTTTAGTCTGGAGTCAGTGGTGTATTTAGGTTTGGGGCTGCCCTAGGCAAGACAAAACTCGGGCGCCCCCCCACACACACACTAAATGTACCTCACCCGGCTGTGGTCTGTGGTGGGCTCTGCGGGGTCTGTGGTGGGCTCTACAGGATCTGTGGTGGGCTCTGCGGGGTCTCAGGTGAGCTGTGAAGGATCTTTCTGTGGTGGGCTTTGCAGGCTGCAGAGACCCCTATGGATCCTGCAAAGCCCCCCTGAGAACAGACAAAGCCCCCCACAGACCCTGCAGAGACCCCCTGACACCCTGCAGGATCTCAGGGGGGTTGTGCAGGAACCCCGGTGGGCTTTGCAGACTGCAAAGCCCAATGGTGATTTTTAGATGCAGCTTTTCACAGATTGGTGAACCTCTGCCCATCTTCTGAGACACTGTGACTCTCTAAGATGCTCTTTTTATACCAATAATGTTACTGATCTGTTACCAATTAACCCAATTAGTTGCAAAATGTTTTTCCAGCTCTTGCTTGTTAGTACCGCTTACTTTGCCAGCTTTTTGTTGCCCTGTCCCAACTTTTTTTTGAGACATGTTGCTGCCATCAATTTCAAAATAACCTTATTTTTTTTCTTAAAATGGTCCATTTTCTCAGTTTTAACATTTGGTATGTTTTCTATTGTGAATAAAATATGGGTTTGTGAGATTTGCAAATCATTGCTTTCTGTTTTTTGCAATTGTGTATTTTCAAATGTCATCAACAATGACAGATGACATTCAACAATACATTTGGCTCATAAAGAAAATATAACAAGAACGTTTGTTGTTGTGCACACAGAACGAACATTCACACATATACGTAGGGCCCACAGCTCTGGTTAATTGCTTATAAATAAACCCCAAAGTGTCCAAGAGTTTGGTTAGAGTACCTGGTTGAGATCATGTTTTAAAACAGTATTTATAAACTGTAGTCGTCAGATAGCCCAAACTTCTTGTGTTTTCAGGATTTCTTCATCTTCCACAGCAGAATGTCGGGTGTCAGTATCAGTAACCTGGTGCAGCTATTCTTTCAGTGAAACAGTGATTTCACTGTTTTTAATAAGTGTGATGCATTGACAACGTTTTAATATAAGGTTCTTGTCACAGTGTCTGCTGTGTTCATACTCTCCTAAATGTATAAATTATATTTTTCTAATCAATAAAATAAGCCATCTGGCTGATTAATTATCTAATTTTGGTTGGAGTATAACTTCCACCTCATTGCTTCTCATAGATGTGGTATTTCTACATATATGCTTATAGGTTATCAACCATATCGGTTGATGTGTAATTTTATCTTATATATCTTCTTCTGGGTTCAAAGTTTTTGGCCGCTTGATTTGCCAGGCCCTGATGATGTAACTTCTGTGCATGTGCATAGGAGTTACTTTGTCTCGGCAAGGATTTCTGCCAAGGCTGCAATGCATTCAGTGCACATAAAACTAAAAAAGTGCTGGCAGGCAGATAGGAGGATCTATGACAGAAGAGACTTACATTAAAGTGACATTAAAGGCAAATGTAAGGACTTACCTTAAATGATGCCTCCTTATCCGATCATCTTCTTTCCTGTAGTTTTCAGGAGTTCCTCCAGCGCTGGTGCCGGTCTCTAAACCAGCACTGACTCCTCTCTCTTCCCGGCACTTCCTGTCCTACGGTGTCTGTGCGCGTGCACGCTGCCTCCATTGACTTACCTTGTGTCTCTCCTCGTCTCCCGATCGAAGATCTGAACTGCGCATGCGCCTGCCCCATGATCCTTTACGGCCTCCTGAGAATCTTCAGATCTTCGGATGGGAGCCCGCGGCAGAGACACAGGTAAGTTTAAACCTATTTGTTAACTTTTTTAAATGTTTTTGCATATATCTAATGCTTGCTAGCAGTAGATATATGCAACAAAATGCAAGGCTTTAAGCCTGCTTGTCAGCACTTTTTATACATACAACTTTACTTCCAAAATCTGTGCCCTGCAGTGATGTGGAGGTTGGAGGGAGGGGCCACTGTGTCCAGCGGGGGACTTCAGAAGATCAACTCTTCCAGAAGTATTGGTTGCTCAGTGGTTTCCAGGGGAATATTTCACTTGAACCAAGCTGCGTTCAGTGGCATGGTTAGCAGCAGAGTATGATCTCTTCTTTGGCAGGTAGATCTTTTTGAGCATTTTTTTGTCCTGGCAAATTTATTTTAAGTGTTAAAGTTAAAGGCTAAGTATTGGGGGCGAGGGGCGAACAAGGGAAGGCATTATTTTATAGGAATAGTAGGTGGTTTGTTATCTTTAACATAGTGGAGGTAAAGGTTTTTAATTTGAAAACTACTCGGTACTCCCAGCGTTCAGAACAAAGGTATCATGAAAATTCCATTCAGGTGTGAAAACTCAGCCCCACAGCTTATTTAGAAACAATAGCATGTTGTCTTCAGTCACTGTGCCATTATATTTTAATGTAAATATTCAATGTTATCTCTAATGTATTGCCGTGTTGTAGATGCTGTTGATATGTACTAACCTCCACTGCAATGTTGCATGAAATATTTATTACCTGCTGCAGGCTGGCATCTCTATGCATCTCTCTCCTGAGAGTTCACTTCAAAGAGACGCAGCCAACGTGCAGACTAACCACACATCTAGGTCACTCAGGAAGAAAGTTACTACAGTGCTGCTGGGAATTTTACATGGTTACTTTTTTGGAGGAAAAAAATTTATTGAAAACTATTGTCTATCAAACAAATCTCAGTTTTGCTTTGTTTTAGTTAATAATTCCAAACGTTTTTTGTAGTTGAAATGTCACTGAATCTGTGCTTTGCCTATGTTGGGTAAAACATCAGGTTCACTTTAATGCAGACCTGCATTGACACACGTACTTGCTTTCCTTTTGCTCTCCCACTGGTCTGTTCAGCCACCAGGAGGGAAAGCAAAGCCATGTTCAAGAGGCAAGTTACTGGAGTCAAGCCTAGATGAATGAGTCACATGCTCATTCATTCCTGGAAGTACCAGGTTCTGGTGCTGAACACAGCAGCATGGGAGAGACAAAAAAGTAATTGCTGCTAGGAATAGAGTTGTTATAGTACGAGTTTGCTTTACAGTTGAACTTCAGGCATATATAAAAGGGACACATTAATGCAGCTTTGCATTTATTATTTATTAAAGGTGTTATTTTAAAAGTGTACGTATCTGAATTTGACTTGATTTCAGCCACTTGCAATCAAGTGGATGACGATAAGCACCTTTCTAGAAATGTGTTAGTTTTTGCTACTTTTAAAGCTTATTTGAAGTCACAGAAATAAATATCCAGTCAGACTGTAGTCCAATAGGCACCATAGTTACTGTACATTTAGCAACCAACCTGGTCTGACATGCCCCATCTCTCCCATTGTAATACAGGTCTAAGAAGAGACAGTGGTTATTAGAGTTGTAGCTGTTACTTAACTATGCCAGCATAAAGCTCTGGGGAGGGAGAACAAGAAGCAGACAAAGGTATCTGCAGTTTTTAACAAGCATAACTGAGTAGGAAACCATAATACGTGGATACAGGACTATAAAGAGGTGAAAAGGTGGGAAACTCCAATTGGGCTTTAAGCATTGATCTGTTTTGGTTCTTTATTAGTAAACTCTGCAGTCTAATGGGAATTCTGCATGTAAACCAGACATTTACCTGTGTCTAGGAGTAGTTAATTCCTAAAAAGGAGCTTTAGTCTTTCTAGTGATTTTTTATATGGGTGAAAGAGATCAGATTATTATAAATTATTCTATGTAATGGATCAAATACATTTCTCTGCATATATTGTGTTAAACAGTATAGCTACATGTGATATGCTATAAATGCTCTGTCTTGAAGTCACATACATGAGCTTGGACACAGCACTTTTTTCTGTTCATGGTATGACAGCGCTAGTTTATATAATTTAGTTAATCATGATTTAGTAATGCGAACATGTACCTACTGAGTTACATGAAACGTGAATGTTTCTCGAATTAACCACCCCAATTTTCCGTATAAACAGAACATTAAAACTGTATAATTCCATAAATCTTACTGTTGACCACAGCTGGCAATGCATTGCATTGTAATTTGTCCTAATTTATTTTTTGACATCTGATGGCTCCCTGCAGTGCACAACTGCTGCATCACTTGGCAGATGTTGAATGACTTGCCTTGTCTTGTTCCCATAATGGTGTTTTTTCTAACTATCCGCACAATTCTGTTTAGCAGTAACAGACGTCTTAACAATTCCAGAGGTAGAACAGATAGGAGATAGGTAGGCTCACAAAGTAAACATTTCCTGAGAGAAACATAAAGATTGCCATTGCTAACTTCTCATTTTACAAATTCTAGTTGCCTGGCTGTTGTGCTGACACTCTGACTTTAATTCTTTCTGGCCCACTGATCTGGAACAAGAATGCACATGTAGCGCCCATCACCTTTGGTGAAGTGCTTACTATCTATTTAGTGATAGCCAGGGCTGTAGGCAGCCTGGTTGAATTTGTAGCAGCCAGCACATGGTTAATCCCAGGTGTCCAACCTTGTCTGTACCCCCTAGGGCGGAGTGAGACTCTGTCACATTATGGGACAGCCAATGGGTGACACTGTGATATGTGTACAGGGCAGCAGCCAGTTACTGGGCTTCTTGTAGCCAGTGATGTCTGCTGACAAAGGATATATATATTGGTGGGGGGCCATGTGCTCGCTCTCTTGCCTGGACCAGCCATGGACTGAGGTTGGGTCCTGTTCAGCCTGCCCCTAGGCTAGGCTGAGGCCTGGGGGTGGGAGTTGGCTAATACAGTACAATGGGTTGATAAGTGTACCAGTTAAAGTAAGTGGTCACTAGCTACTCAAACTTTTGTAGCACTTATAATTCGCCCCCTCTGAACAAGTGATGTTTTGACAAACACAATGCATTTATATGGTCAGATATTTGGAGGTTTACTATTTGCTATGGCAGTGTTTAGTCAAATACCCCCAGAAATCAGGACTCACTTCTAACCTAGGCCTAATATCTAAAACACATTATTCACTATAAGACTAAACAAAGATGTAGGTGAATAGTTTTGTTAAAAGTATTATATTATTTCACAAAGCAGTTATTGTGCTGTATGCTATGTATGTTTATGCAAAATGCAGTGCTTTCTGTTTATATTTATTTGTAGTTATTGATTGCTATAGGCTTTTCTGTGAGTATCTGATAGAATTCTACTACTTTTGTTAGGCCAGCCAGATCTTGTAAGATATTGCATCTGTTGTCCTCAAAGTAATCCCAGAGCTCTGAAAACCTGCACATATTTTGCTTCTGAGACAGTGCACAATTAGGAGCATTTATTAACAGCTCTCTCTCTCTACTTTTTTGTCTCATTACAGGGGAAAGACATGTACCTTATTTTGGAGAATGACATGCTAAATCTAGTAGACCCTATGGACCGCACACTCCTACATTCACAGCCAATTGTAAGCATCCGAGTATGGGGAGTGGGCCGTGATAATGGAAGGTGAGTAAACATGCATTTAAGACTTTTTAACTACGTGGTTGATATGTTGTATATGTGGTATTGTACATATGGTGTGTGCTAGTAAATTTGACTTTTAGCAAATCATCAGAGTGGTGTGGTTAGGTATCTATTAAAAAAAGTAATAGTCATTTTTTGGATACTTCAATGAGCTCCCAATTTCTCAAGGATTTAACTTTACCATTTTTATTTTGCTGGAAATAACCGATAATATGTTAGGTATGCATTACATTTTTGATCACTTTTGCAAAACTAATAAGGAAAGCTAAAACAGTTTTATGTTTATTTTGTTTCTTCTTTCCTTGTGTGCAGCAGAGATAGGTCATGAGAACATTAATATAATAAAACTTTCTTATCAGTGCTAGAGATGTCTATTGTCTAGGAAGCTACTTAGGAACAAACAGGGGTATAAACATTAATTTACAGGGTCACATTATGAAAATGTCTGGGGTATCTGGAACCTTGCATCAGTCGCCAGTGGCTTACGTTTTCCCACTAATAATAGTCCTTGTTACCATTAGTAGGAAGCAGCCAATATGGCCGTGCACATCTTTCCTGTTTCTCTGACACATTCAGCTGCTGAGAGTTAGCCCTGTATAATTGGTGTGGTATCCCAAGGTGTGAAACCCTCCGTGGAGGTCATTACTACATAGTGATGGTTCAGATATGGTTTCTTAAACTGGGAAAGTTTATAACTGTAATAACTGCAAATTACTTTATGGAAATGGAGGATCTGAAACATGTTACCGAACAATAAAGGTCTAGGTTGCCATTAAATGACAAATTCTGGTTTCAGTTATTTGATCTTTCTTCACCTGTATTCTCTACAGTAATGTTTCAAGGGAGTATCCTGTGGTGAGGCAGTTTTGTAATGCACCGTACCTAGAAATAATTTACAAGCGTAAGAACTGCTGTGTCTATCACTAGTTTTTTTTAGGACTTCTTCTGTGTTGGTCCCTAAAGGCCACTGCTTTTATCTCTGCTCATGCTGTCATTGTGAATAAAGTTCCTTTGATAGTAGCTATGGCACTGTCTATGGAATACCTTACATCATCTCTGTCAGAAGCAATGCAAATCTTTGATTTACCACTTGCTGTCCCTGTTCTTTCATTATGCTTCTGAGTGCTCTCCTTTCATGTTGCATAAGAGCACCTTTGCTTTAATAAGTTTCCCTAGCTTGATGAGGTTGATATAATGCATTGACTGAAATAGCCATAAATTGTTTATTTTATTTTAAAGGTTCAGTTAACAAAAAACTGGCATGGTCACCCATTGATTGAAGTATTTTGGTGCTTAAATCTCTGTACAAACTCCCCCTACATGTTACATTTACTGCAAGGGAACCCCACTTTTACAAAAGAGTTTTATTTAGTTTTAGATGACAATGACTGCAGCAGGCAGGCTTATGCACATGGCTTGGCAATGGTTGCAGTGAATGGAAGAGTTGGGAAATCCTGAAGAGGCAGCTTTCTGTTGGATATTTTAGATGACAAGGAGTCCACATTAACCATTTTGAATATAAATGTAAATGATAGTTGGACTTGACCTTTTATGTTAATTGTGGGTGGGCGTATGGTTCAAGTTTATGAAATTGGTGTAAAGGTGTAATTTATGGTTGTCATGATGTAATTTATAGGGTTAAGGAGGACTCCAGGCAAAATAAATAAATCTGCATTGTATGTAAACATTCAACCCCCATTGCAAATCAGGTTTATTGACAAAATTTACAGATTTTCAGCTGTTTGTATCAAACAAAGCATACAAAAGCAATAAAAAGAGGTCACCATAATGAATGTTTCATGTTGTTTACCCAAATTCAACTGAAAATGCAACTTTTAATTACTGAAATTATTCAACCTTATGGCAAGCATCTTTAGTACTTAATAGAGCACCCGTTTGCTGTTATAAACTGCTGCAAACAAGATGCATAGCCAGGCACCAGCTTCTGGCAGTGTTCCTAAGGAATCTTAGACCATTCCCCATGAACAATGGCCTCCAGTTCACTGATATTTTTGAGTTGGCATGCTGCATGTGCCTTTTTCAAATACCACCAGCGATTTCCCATAGGGTTCAAGTCAGGTGACTGGCCGCTGTAGAATCTTCCAGGACTTTTTCTGCAACCAATCCTTGGTGACATTTTTTTAATTCTTATTGACCTGGATATTGGGTATCCGTATTGTGGGAGCCCCTCCTCTTCTGCCAATCTTACGGCAGTGCAGTTTCCTTTACACTACACATTCAAGAAAGACTGGATGACAGAAGTGACATAATTAGCATTATCAGGGAGTGACAAATGATGCCTGCATTTGTGATCTGTGGTTAGGTGCGAGTCTGGCAAATACAGTACTTCTATTATGATGGACTGATGTAACAGGATGGGGATCTACTTACTGTTTGCCACATACTCATCTCTGCTCCTCTGGACTTGCTCACTACTCAGTCTGCAATTCTCATTCACACCAAAGTGTCAGAGCACCTCAGACACCGGCGAGGCATGCATGCTGTCCATGGTGGGCTTTTTGTGTGAGCTGCACTCCCCTTTAGATAGGCTGCACTCCCCTTTAGAACGGAAAAAAGATGAGGCCAGATTTGAAGTTACTTTGACTGAATGTGGAGAGGTCCAACTCCACCTTGTCTGATTCTGGTGTAAGGTGAGCACTTGTCTCCTCCAGTCCTGTGCATGTCTTCTTTGTACACTAGAGAACATGCAATTGAACTCAGACCCATCCGCCTGCTAATCTGCAAAGAAATACTAAAGTACTGGCTGGCGGCTTGTGTTGTCGTGAATGGAGGTGCTCGACTCCTGTGTGTGCCTGCTGCCAGAGACGAGCAACGTCATTCACCAGTGTCTCCCCTGAATAGGAGACAGGTGGGTCTGGGCTCTGTTGTCTGTTTTCCGATGTACAAGGAAGATGTCAGAGGGGTAAAGCAGAAGAGACAAAGTGCTGAAAGATTGGAGAGTTGTAGATGTCTGTCTCCATGTCCTCTCCCTTCTGTATGCTGTCACTCTTTCCTACTGAGCAGCATGGTCGGACATCAGTCAGGATCAGTTGCCGGATGACAGCCGGGTGATCGTGTCAGGGAGAGGGAGCCATGGCTTCGTTTAGCGGGGGTCGTGACGGCGCCCCCCCTCAGTCCTGCGCCCGGGGCAAGTGCCCCCCCGCCCCCCGGTTGTTACGCCACTGGTCAGGATGGGGGGTACTGTCGACCATGATAACTCAGCAACCATAGCATGGATCAGAATGGGACTAAGTACTCCATGCGCTTGGCCCCCTCGGGGATTCCACAAGGGTTTTTAATTATGGTGATACTTCTGCTTAAAAATACCATGTAGTTAAAGCATTAGAAATAATGATTTCACACTTCGGGGCCTTGAAAGCAACTTTGTATAAAACAGTGTAATTGTGCAGTCTGTCAAAATGTGTGGCACTGGATTAAAGCAACTCCAGCTTCAGAGAAGCTGTAGATTTCACATCTGTGGCATTCATACTTCATAGCTTGTGATGTATTTTCTGTGCACTGAGATGCTTGTCAGTGCAAGGCTAAGAATAAAAATGATACAGGAATGTGACTGTATGGAACATATTGGGATGGAACACTCACTGCAAATGGGATATAGCACAATGCTGACAATGGACTTCGCAAGATGAAGTATGTCATAGCAGACATTGTCAGAATGACTATGTGCTTGTCACTTGCTGATGAACAGAACCTTTTTTGTTCTGATTACCTAGGTAACTAGTTACAATGCAATTAAGCTGGGTTTGTGCTTTTCCGAAGCTGGAATTTAAGAAATACAGCAATAATTATAATGAAATATAAGTATTTAACATTAAACATTATTCATACTGTTTCTTTTACAAATAATGAAAGGACAGTTCAAGATTTACACCTAAGTACTACCAAAATCACATATATAGGGAAAGTCTTTTTTTCCTTGCAAAAAGGTACAAAGTGCTTGGCAGGGGCGTAACTAGAAATCACAGGGCCCCATAGAAAAATGTTGTATAGACTCTCTATGGTGGGCTCTACAGGGTCTCAGGTGGGCAGTCAAGCCCTCTTACCTGTCTGGCCGATCCTCTGTCCACCTCCTTCTCCTCCACAATCACTTGCAGGCCCTGCCTCCTCCGTCACTGGGCCCCACCTCCTCGATCGCCAGGCCCGCCTCCCCATCGCTAAGACCTGCCTCCTCAATCGATGGGCCCCGGCTCCTACATCGTTGCCGACAACTGGCCCAGCCACCTTCCCCGAAGCTGCTGGTTGTCATCGACTCAGCAGCTGTGAGGAGGTACGCTCCACTGCACTGTAAATGGCTGCATGTTTCTCCTCACAGCCGCCAGTGACAGCCAGCAGCCTGAAATGCCATAGCGAACCCATGTGGCCCGCACGGCATCAGGAGGATGTCCTGGCCGGGACCCCCTGTGCCTCAGGGCCCCATGGCAGTCGCCTGGGTCGCTATGGTGATTGTTACGCCACTGGCACTTGGATAAAGCAAGGAAAAAAATGTATATTCAGGTAAACTGGAACATGTAGTAAAACACTGGTTGATTTATAAGGTTGCATGCACCATGTTTCATAAACAACTTGTATAGATGTTATTTGTGTTCTAGATAACCTAACGGTTAACAATAAAACGTGTTTACCATCTGCATAATGGTTCCTACAGGCTGCAATGGTGGTGATTTTGCCACTTCTGAGTCCACCATAATTTTAAGTATGCGCTGGAGCATCATAATCTCTCTGCCTCTCCCTCCATCCACAGCAGCTGATAGACAGTGTAGTACTTCCGTATGTCATGCCTACTGAGTGCTTTTCAGAGCAAATCTCCTCCTAGGGTGATGTATCTATATCTCATGTTACCCACTGTAGCCTCTGCATGGGTTCCTTCCTCTTAGAATGCATCTTCTGAAATAGGAAGCGGGGCTGTCAGATCATACTTTCACAGCTTATTTTTATGACTTAAGATTTTTAATGCAGGTACCAGCATTTGAAAGTTGAACCAAGGCTTTATATTGGTGCCTCGACTTTTATGTTTATCCGCCAGTGGATCTCTCCCCAAAGACTTGACGTTTTGAAGTAAAAAAAAACAGTATCCCAGAGTTTTCTAACTTAGCAGTCTGTAATTAAGTGAAGCACAGATATGCATCTTAGCTTTTGTAAGCATGTAATTTGCAGGTGATATAATTAATTTACACGGATAAGAGTAATGTGAATTAGAACCCTTTTAGTGGCAGTTTAGCTTGTCTCTGTGCATTTGGTCAGGATTTAGAAGATAAAAGCTTCCTTAGTAGCATCAGATAAAATGATTTTCTAAGGCATGCCATAATGAAAGATTGATGACACACAGAGAGTTACTGATGAAAGTTTAATTTTATCACGTGTCTCCTGGCTTACCTACAGATGATGCTTCTTTGGCTAGCCTGAGATGATTCCAATAGATATTGTATGATCTTCGCATGACCTCCACAATTAATTTCCCCTTTATAGTCTATGTAAAGACTGAAATGAAGTATCCTGTGGATTTGTAGCACTAGCTATACATACCTATTTATTATGTTATTGTCCGCATCTTTCTTTTATTCAACATTTTTACTTCTAATTCAAGTAAATAGTTTTGCAAATGATGCCATTGTCTCTAGTAAGGCAAAGTTAGGTTCACATGAGTTAGTGATGGTGAGTATTTTAAACGCCTTTGTGCAATCAGTCCAGGATTATAGTGGAAAATCCTGACTTTTGATGGGCTAGTGGGCTGGGTTTGGGAAGGAAGTGGTATTATACATGTAGACCAAGGAGTAGTTGCATGTTTTTTGGACAGAACTTCATCTTCTGAGAACTTTGGCTGCCTAAAGATGGACAAATATCTCCCCAACAATGTCTAGTGTGGAGACATCTGCCTGCCTAATGAATCACATTAGCACTGGGACTTTCTGCAGTACTCAGTTGATGCTGTGCACCCCTGGTAATTGGATTCTTCTTCCTTCTTCCCTTAAAAAAGTGAAGGATCCTGCACTGATCACATAGTGATTTTGCAGCAAGTTGGAAAATCTCTATGTTTGATAACTCGTATCCTTGACAGCCAAAGGTGCTCACTCTCACTACCAAGATAAGTCATACGCTGCTCTAACATCACAAGGAATGCTCAGCTTGGGATCACATAAAAAAATGGACTGTTTACAGCTGCATTTACTCAGAAATGCTTGAATCTCAAGTGTGCATACTGATAATAACAAAAGTTATTGCTGCCCTTCAAAAAAATGTAGAATAATCTAGCCGAAGTGAAGTGAGCCAAACGCTGTTCCGGTATTCACTTCAGCCTTGTACGGCTGATTTCATTTGCCCCAAGAAGGCAGACAAAATTGTCACAGTGGTCTCCCTGCAGCTGATCAATTCCCCATTACTGACTTACTATGCCTTAATCCACAGTGTGGTTTAGTGTGGAGGTGGCAATCTTGGTAGAGAAAAGGGCTTTTTTCCCCCTCATATCTAAGCTGCCCCCATGATGACTGGCGATCTGATGATTGTAGGGTAATGATCAAGAAGCAGCAGGAGAGATGAAAAAAGCACAGATCCACAGAATTAATTAATTAGAAGCATGGAGATCCTTTCACTACAGGTCCTCAGGTACAGATTCCTCTCCAGCACAGAGAACCCCATATCTCCTGAGGCTAGCAGTCAGTTCCAACAGTGCCTTAGATGATCTCACATTGCAGATATACAGTTATGAGGCTGCACAACAGGAATGCCTAGACACAGCCAAATGTCAGGAAGTGCGCAGCTATTCAACACATTCACAAGACAAACAGGTAGATTTATCAGGGTACTGTTAGGCACAAGTAATATTATGTTCATTAGAACAGATCTTCAGTTTTAGGTCCACTATAAGTCTGTGCCAAACATTCACTAACATTTATTTAGCTCAGACACCTTGACTACCTAAAGCTCATCTTATGAAATGATTTGTAAATTATTGCTACTTTACTACACTGTACAGTGCTGTAATGTTTTCAGGCACTGGGAGCTTAAAGTGACATTAAACCCTCAATGGTTTTTTTTAACATAAACCAATACTGTAATGTGTGCCTTACTGTAATCCAAGGTAGTTTCCCTTCTCTTTGCTGCTCTTCCTTTTAAATCTGTATCTCTTCTCATGCTTGGGGAGAGCTTCCCTTTGCAGCTGAGTGCCTCTTCCTGTAGTGCTGGCTCAGGTTGTGAACCTTCACAAAGACACCATGTATCCATTTCAGAGACAAGGCAGTCTGCTGCAAAACAAAAGTTCTGCCCAGCATGAGAACAGATACAGATTTAAAAGGAAGAGCAGCAAAGAGAAGGGAAACAACCATGGATTACAGTAAGGCACACATTACAGTATTGTTTTATGTTAAAAAATCTGAGGGTTTAATGTCACTTTAAAGAAATTATGTTTAGGCAACTTACTTAGAACAGCAGAGAATAGGGAGGGTCTCAGCAGAAGGAGGTTGTTTTTTTAAAAGGTATTGATTTACTAGTGTGACCTGAACCTGTGTTCACCTCCTTCAACACCCAATCATGTACAAGGGAAGTTAGAACACAGCAGCGCCTGCACATGACTGGAGTCTTGACTGTACACAAGCTATCTTTGCTTTAGTAAATATTCCTCATTCTATAAAATTGTAACTGGAAATAGTGGTATTACGTATATGCACAGTAGCTGTGCAGCCTGGCAGGATGTTGATAACAGGAATAGCTCAGGACAATTATAAATATATTTGGCAGGAAAAAAATGTTTATACACTTATATTTCAACTATGTATTAGCTATTTAACAAAAGTTCTGATGTAAAAGCAAATTTGAACAAAACTGTGAACAGCAATGATTGTGATAAGAGCGTCTCAAAAAATCCTTTTCACTGCCCCTTCGGTGGAGCAGAGGCTTACATTAATTCCACCTAATATTCGCAAATCACTAGTGAATTCACAAAAGGGATCCCTTGGATGCCATTACCATTCAGGGAACAAAGACCACAGGCTTTTGGCACCTCACACACTTACCCACTGGACTCCCTAAGTATCAGCCCTTCCCTGGTAAGGAGATTTGGTGCTTCTTTATTAGATATGGTATGTCATATGGGGTGAGCAATCATGCCCTATAGTTCTCTGTGGCCCCTGTTAGTGAGTAGCTAGACTTGTGGTCCCAGTAATGGGGAGATGCCATGCTTTGTGATGCAGTGTGGGCTTACTCAACTGGTATAGGATATAAAGAACTCTTTTATCTGTTCACCATCTGAGTTAATCAACTTTCCCCATGAATCAGGGATCAGCAACAAAGATTTGCTTTCATCCAATATAATCCAGTTTGAATTCCCATTAAAGCAAACAATTCTGCTCATCACTAATAATGACTTGATATATCTAATTATGACAAAGATGTACTTCACAATATGAGATATGTTAGACAGAAGAACCAAATTTAAATGGGGGAATTTTTAAATATATATCTGTTACAGCAAGGGACAAAACACACGTTTCCACTGCGGTACAGTAACAAGTGAATTGCTACAAAGGACGTTAGTTGCGTTAGCTCCTTGCAGTGTCATTCGTTTCAAATGGCACCACAGCACACTAAGGCAACACATTTTTAATGCACATGTGTTGCAGCACACAGTAATGCACTACCGTGCATGTGGTGCACTGCATTGCAAAAAAAGGGCATTCTGTTTTTTTTTGACATTTTGGTGCTGATGTGTTATTACGCATTGCAGTAATGCGCATGTTTGCGCAAGGCTCTCTACAGAAAACTTGTGAATGGACCCTGGATGGGCTTCCTTAAGGAGACACATGTACATGCATGACAAAAAATGTGTTAATGCAGCACACCAGGATGCCAAGGTCTGGGTGGGCCCTTAAAATATAATACAGGGAAGGGACTAATGCTTTTACAGTCCATGTGCATGAGTTCAAATACCAATGTTTTAGTATTGTAGAATACATGTATTAAGACTACATGTATTAAGACATGTAGTCTTAATACATGTACCGTATTGTATACAGAGGGTCACACAACTACTGTAATTTACCAGATGTGACCTTATTAGGACAAGAGTGTAAAAATAAATGGGGATGTTACATAAAACAATGGATCAAATCATCTCATGAGAGTTATTGATTGAAGGATTCTTATGGAAATTTTGCTGTGAAAGTAAGGGTAGTGTCTGATGGCATGAGCAAGTCATTTGTTAAAGCTTCAGAACTGTCAGCAGTTTTTACATGAAGAAACTTCCCTTACAAACACTTTGCACTTGTAAAATATTCTGACAAAGTACGCTACACATAATATGAAATGTTTTGTTAGATCAGATATTTTGCACAATAATGCTTTTTTTTTTTAATATTAAGTTATATAATAAATAAATTAAATTGCACAAAGTGCCCATGGCAACCAAATATGTATCCACCAAATTAATTTTTAAAATATATGTTTGAGCTGTATGACTTATTTATTTTTTTATTGACTTTCTTGGGTTGGAGTGTCTAGTCTCAGCCTATGTGGGGAGATGGTAGCTCAGAATAAAAGTAGGTCAGGCAGTGTTTTTCAGTGGTGGGAGTTATTTTAACCCATTAGATGCCCATTCAGTCACGATCCCTTGTGTATGTCTTTTGTGTTTTAGGCTTATATATATATATATATATATCTATCTATACCTATATATAGATATATATATTTCAGTGCAGTGTTGCCCATCAAAATGGTGCTATGGGGCCATGGCATTTCTAATTACCCCCTATGGCTAATTGCCATATTAAATAAGATTTCATGTGCCATTATTTTTGTTTTCCAGGGGGAGAAGGCTTCTGATGTGTCTGAGAAACCTTTAGGTCCGATGCTGGTGCTTTGTGAAGTCTATAAAATATTGTCCCATATTTAAACTGGGCATTGGGGGAACTAGTCTATTAGAATATAGATGCCACGTGTTTATTTTAACTTTGGTCCAGTCAAGCATTATTCTACTTGCTACTCATTGTACAGGTAATAAAACAACAGGGCCCTCTAGAAAGAATGTCATTATGATTTGAGGGATATGTCATGCATTTTTGACAGCTCAGTCTATAATTATATAGCCAAAGTGAAAAGAGTAGTAAAAAAATAGAACATTTAAAACAGTATACTATTGTAATGCTGGCCTTTCCCTAGAAACATCATTTATGGTGTTTCCTCTTTCATTTATCAAAAATGTATATTTAAATTAGCATGGGATTGTGCACCCCATGATCACCCAACTTATCATAATAACCTATTATAATAAGTAAAGGATACAAGACAGTTATTTGTGCCTAAAATGCTGTAGCCCCTTTATTGGGTTTAAACAAAATATTAATTGAATAACCATACCAAACCATAAAAAGTGAAATAGTCCAACATGCTCAGTCTCTAAAGGAGCAGTATATGGGGACATCAAAATATACTCTTCCCAAGAGCCAATGTGGGACACTGCAGCTGTCACATACTGGCTCTATAGACTGAGAGCTGAGCGATTGTGTGACCGCTGATTGCTCAGCTCAAGGTCTTCTCCCTGCAGAGAGCATTGACTGTCAGTCACCGCTCGCTACAGGGATTCCTCATTGTAGGGACATGCAGGGAAGTGGGCAGGCACAGCTGACACTGGCTCTAGAGAGGCAGGGTCAGCTGTCAATCAGGCAGCTGCATGGATCCCGGCTGCAATGTGGCTCCACCCTGTCAGCATATAACGGGCTAGCCTGCTATATGCTGGCTTTGGGTCACAGGCGTACCAAGGTGAATGTACTCCTGGGACCCAAAAGAGAAGAGAAGCAAAGCCAGAAAAAAGGTTTGTCTTTAATTCTCTTTTAACTCTAGCATACAGTTCATTGAACTGACCAAAATACAGTATACCACTTACTATCCACCCACACAGTGGGCGACATTATCCCTTAAAAAGTGGCCACAACAAGGTAGGAAAGTAGGAAACATAGGATGGAGGGCAGTGTGCAGGTCAGAAAAATCATGAAGGTGAAGAGGAATTGGTCCACAGGTCGACCAGTTTAAAGCTAATGCTGAACTGCCCAGTGACACATGGAGGGTGGATTCTTACTTGCCCAATTCCATGGAAGACAGGACAAATACATAATTTCTGATGTTTTGTGCTGTTAATGACTACCAGGTCACTTACTGGACCTCTTTTGTTGAAGTATCTGCACTAACTATGAATAGCTTTTTCAAGAGTTAGCTTATTTTTCTGTTTTAGGTTAGAAAATCAAATAAAGAGCTTGACTGGTTCCTGCGGATAGCAGATATTACCCAGTATTGTAAATTAGGTTTATTGTCTACTCAGATTCTTTTTTATCCAATATATTATCATTGATTTGGAATCTGTATAGACAGGGTGACAGGTGGAATTGTTTAAATGTCAGGAATACTGTTTGGCCTAGACACGTATTGATACTCTGTTGTAATCTGACCAGTTTGAGCATCTCTTGCAATGTAAGCGGTGTTCATTTCCAAGCAATAGAAAGTGTTTACTAGCATTAAAATTGCTTGTTGTTGCTTGCAATAATTTCCCATCATTTGGTCAAATTGCAAACTGATCAGTGATTATGCTCTTTTTACCATTAAAAAATGATTGATTTCTTCACCATATGTGTGTCACATCCCCCAGATTAGGGAGAAATGTCAAGTGGATTTAGCAAATGGCTCACCACTTGTCATTCTTAGCCATGGTGCCTGTGTATGTACAGTCTTGTACAACTCCAGCCAAAATATAAACAAAAAAAGAATAGTACATTCACCGATAAAGTTAAACAAAAAATATACAAAAACGTATTTTTGCTGCAACGCTCCCCTTAAATCTAGAGCCGTCTCTGCAAAACACAATGCCATCAGTGGTTGAATGGCAGCCAGCATCACTAAACCAGCTTTCTCTGAGCACAGGCTATAATGATGGACCTGCCCTAAAGCAGAAGCAACACAGTTATGAGCTCATATTTTTGTCACGCTACATTCTGCTTCAATCACCATGTTCCTGTTGCTCCTGCATATGAACTGACCGGCTCCTCATGCTGCTTCTTTCTCTCCTACTCACCTTTGCTGTCCAGTTTGACTGCTAGAGGCTGATACCAAATCACATTTAGATACGTAACTGCTTGAATTTAAATGGGATAATGTATTAATGGGTACAAAGCTTTATTAATGTTGTGCATTATAGAGCTGATATCTGCCTAGAGTTCAGCTTTAAACGCCTACATTATTGGTACATGAAAAAATTAACGATATTAATAGCAATAGTAGTAAGTGCCAGCATTACAATGCTATATAGTAAATATACAGTATATCTGTGGCTGTTTAAAAAAGAAAACAGAGTAATGAAACCCAGTAATATAGATGTCGCTCTGTCCAAGGTCATAGAAAACACTGTAAAAATAAAACTCATTATTTCCAGACACTGCTGGAGAAGTGGGGCCTTCTGAGATGTAGGTCAGCAGTTCACCTGGATTCCTGGTCTGTATCCTCTACACTTCCCTAGTGGCCACCATGACCCTTTAATTCTAGTGTTTCTGCTTCACCTACCAATATTGCAACACTGAAAAAGAATAGCAATGTTAATTATTTATTGACTGCATGGCTTCAACAATCATGACCATATGCTGCTTAAAGAAGATTCCAATAGACTACAGATTACAGGTTCTTTAGCTAAGTAAAATTGCTCCATTTAGCTAGACAAATGCAATCAAGATACATTTTATGCTTTTCACTCATCCCGAATCCATGGATGATTCTCCTTGCAAATAATCTGACACACGTGCAGTAAGACATTCTCTTCTCTTGCATTTGGAACATTTGGCAGAATTCCTAGTAGGACCACAATAGATATAATCACCAAGGCAATGATCCAGGCCTGTGTGTTTACACTCTGAACCCATTCTTTGCCCTCTATGCTTTAGTAAAGATCGTTTAGAGAACAGCAGTCCACATTTTGTAGCAGAACCCACACCCCAGGTTTCTTCTTGAGATCTACCATTGTGGGATGTACCCCTGTTGTACCCTTGAAAAGAAGCAGTTTTAGTTATTTGAGGACCTAGAATAGATTTCTGCAATGTTGTCACATGGACAGGTAGTAAGAAAAAATGTCCTCTGAAATATTTCAGAGGATCTGAAACCTAAAACTGAAAAGGGCTTTGGTTGGAGTTGCACTGTAACAATTAGTTACGTAATGTTATTGGTAGCTTTATATTACATGTACATTACATTTGCATTAAAGGAGAACTATGAGGTGTGTGCTTTTCACTCACCTCATAGTTCTAGCCGACCTGTGACAATGAGACTGTCACAGGTCGGCTCAGTAGATCGGGAGGTGAGCGAACACATACCGGGTTCGCTCGCCTCTCGATCCTGTCACGGCTCTCTGCCGTAACAGGGGGAGGGGCTGGATTCCCCTCTCCCCGCTCCGATCTGCCAGCGCTGACTGGCGGAACGGACGGGGGAGGGGGCGGGTACAGCGGGCTCTGCCTCTAGATAGGCAGAGCCAGCTGTCACTCACGCAGCTGGGCGGATCCCGACTTAGATGGCTCCGGCTGCGGCGTCTCAGTATACCGTGAGCTGTAGCTCGCGGTATACTGAGCTTAGGGTAATGGGAGGACGCTAGTTTGTGTCCTCCCGTTACCCTAAGGAGAGCTATGGGGAAAAACACTGACATAGTTCTCCTTTAAAGTGGACATTTCACCAAAGAGCAAGGTCGACTTATTTATTTACTCCTCCATGCCAAAACGCGGGAATTGTGACTAGCCCAGATCTCATGAGAACACGCTGCTTCATTCCATGTCATGAGATTTGGGCCACTCAGCATTCCCCAGGATCTTGTTTGCAGATGGTGTCAGCAGGACCTCCCATGGGTCGAATTTCATCTGATTACGCAGGAAATAGCCATGATTACATCTGTGTAGAACCAGCTGTATTCTTGCTATTACTTGTTTGATTATGGTACTTTCTGTATTCTGGTAAATTGTTTATATATTCTTACTGTACACTATAACAGAATAAAGCCATTTCCTGTAATCATATAGCTAATTTTGTAACAACTGCAGAGATCCTTAGTAACTGATAAGCAATCAACTTTCATTGTTCTATTTGCATATGCTGATAAAAGCTTGATGGCTAAGGGGTTAGCTCTTTTACTTTTCAGCTCTGGGTCCTGGTTTTAAATCTTACCCAAGATACCCAAGATCCTGTCACGGCTCTCTGCTGTAACAGGGGGAGGGGCTGGATTCCCCTCTCCCCGCTCCGATCTGCCAGCGCTGACTGGCGGAACGGACGGGGGAGGGGGCAGGTACAGCTGGCTCTGCCTCTAGATAGGCAGAGCCAGCTGTCACTCACGCAGCTGGGCGGATCCCGCCATCTAAGTCGGGATCCGCTCCGGCGTCTCAGTATACCGCGAGCTGTAGCTCGAGGTATACTGAGCTTAGGGTAATGGGAGGACGCTAGTTTGTGTCCTTAGTAACTGATAAGCAATCAACTTTAATTGTTCTATTTGCATATGCTGATAAAAGCTTGATGGCTAAGGGGTTAGCTCTTTTACTTTTCAGCTCTGGGTCCTGGTTTTAAATATTACCAAGATACTATCTGTGTGGAGTCTGTACCCTGCACATGTATGGGTTTCCTCACACAACTGATGGAAAGTTAGCTAGCTTCTATAAAGTACAGCATAATTTGTCAGTACTGCCTACCATGTCAGCACTATAAAAATATAGGAACAAATAATAGCTGAGTATTTATTTTTAATATAGTCCAATCATATATTGCAGAAACATTTCTAAAGGCTCACCTCCATCAGATGCGTTGTTATGGATTTTACTGTATTTTCCAGCAAAAGGCAAAATGCATGTACTTTAGAAAATTAATTGTTTTCAGTAGATTCTATTTCCACAAATGCGTCGTGATTTAAAAATATCCTAACTCACCCATTTTTCATAAGTCATGAGCTTATATTTGTTATTATATTGTACTATGTAATTCCCCACATTGTAGACTGCTGATTTAAGTCAATGCGTGATCGTCTTTTTAAGTGTGTGGGCAACGTTAGTGATGCAGATAAGATTATCTCTGTTCCTGTGAAGATGTCACTTGTACTACACGGTGTTCAGACAACTGTGTAGGTTGTACATTAAGAAACTAAAATAAAGTTCTTAGTCTTTTATTATTGGGTTATATTTTGTGCTAATTATGTTGTATATGCATAGACCCAACACATTTGCTTCTCATTGTTCATGTCAAAGCAGATAGACATTTTCCAACTGTGCTCAAAGTGGAAACACGGCACCATGGTGAGCTTACTGTGGCATTCTGTGTTCCACAGGAAACTGTGCAGAGCTCCAGAGACTGAGCAGGCAGAAGCCGTCTGTCATTATTTTTTTTTTTTGTAAAAATCATCCATTTTATTATAGAACCAAGGCTTTAAAAATAACACCAGCTGTGTATTTCCAAGCAGATCACGTTGGCTCACAGCTGAAGGCAGTGAGAATTGTGTGGCTCCATATTGACTAGATTCCTTAGCCAACTCAACATATGATATAGAGTTTCTGAAATTCTCCATTTATATTGTAGATTTGAAAAATGCTGCCATACCTGAATGTGAGTATGGATTCTAAAAGTGGACTGTCATTCCCATATTAGTTAATGATGGCCCTGGAGACTGAACAGGAAGTGGCAGGAGTACCTACCATACCAAGGTGAAGATGATTAGTCAGATAATGATAATGAGGGAAATCTAGCCATACATGGCTAAAATTTGAGGTAGGCCTGGGTTCAGTAACAGGTATAGTATCAGGACGAAAACTCCAGCTGTGTTCAAGGTTGGGCTATGGGTACTAACTAGAAAAGGCACAGGACCAAAGGCAGAATCATTACCAAGAACAAGGCACTATCAAAACAAAGGATACTAGCAAGGGTGTGGTCAGGTTCAGACTGAGTTGTACACAGCCACAGTGTCACAATCATGTTCCTACTAGGTGATTCCTTTAGTGAACTGTAACAACTGAGCTTGTCTAACTTTAACCACCTCCCGGCCGGCCGTTCTGCACATACGGCTGGCTGGGAGCTTCCTAGATCTGAGCGGGCGTATTTAAATGTCCCGATAGCTATGCCTATTTACATACAAGCGATCCACCGGCTATAGATCTGGCGGATCGCTTGTATAAGGTGCCGGTCTGTGTCGCCCCCTCCCACTGTCCCGCTGGTCCTGGGCTCTGCTGTGCCCGGTGCGTTCCCGGGACCAGCATGGGGGCTCTGTAACAGAAGATCAGAGGGAGATCGGTACACGATCTCCCTCCAGTCCCCTCTCCGCTGTCAGAATGCGGAAGTGATGTATATTACATCACTACAAAGAGCCTGGGGAAATTGGCCCCTTTGACCCATTATAAATGTAGCACTGGGTTTAGGATATGGTACTGTACTAACTTCTTACATTGTGTGGGCATTAAGTATTTTCTTAGTCTGCTTAAAGCTAAGTGGTGTGTTAATTGTTTACTTTTCAGATTGTACACTTTTCTGAAATCCACTTATTTATAATCATTATTCTACAGAAAATGGGAAGAAAGTCTCTTTTCTAAACAGCTTAAGTAGTCATGAAGTAGGATGTTCTTTTCTATAATTACTAATCCACTCACAAAAAGCACATACCCTCTTATACTTGCTATATTTATACATATTTTGTATTGGCATACACTTGTTTTTGGCATCCTTTTACAATGCTCCATATTTAAAACTCATCCTGCCGCAACGCACATGTGAATAATGATGCCCTGATCTTGCAGAAGTATACCCTTTTGTACAGCCGTACTTATACCAATTTATTTTAAGCTATTATTGATTTAAAGAGCACAGCCAAGATATTTTAATGCTGTTTGCTTTTGTCTAAAGTGCTGCTATTGGATTTTGCAGTCCACCAATCAAGAGCCTTCAGAGAAAGAGAATTTGGCTTCATTTTATGGCAAAGTCAGATAGTCTGGAGATTTCTTTCAACAGCCTTTACATCCCTTTGCTCCTTCTGTTATCTTTTTGTTATCTTTCTATTTATTCATAAATGTTTAGAGACGGGCATGTGCAAAAATTTAACTGTGAACAACTGTGACTATGAAGAACCATGAGAGCCTTAGGTGTACCCATAGACACAAGTTGTGTCTGTGGAAGTCTCCCCGGTTTCTAGCTGACTCCTGCTAGAAGCAACTAGTGATGGGGATGTTACCCTTTTGCGGGTTTCTCATAATAAATTAAAAACAGGATCATGGTTCTATATTTTAGTAGTTAAAAGAGAACTATGGGGTAACCTTTTTATCCTATAGTTCTCTTTAAGGTCAAGGGAGGACATATACTAACCTCCTCCCATGACCCAAAGCTCAGTATATCGCAGGCTTTTGCCCGTGATAAAGTTAGAGCGCCGTAGCCGGAACGGATCCCAACAATACTGTCGAGATCCACCCAGCTGTGTGAGTGACACCTGGCTCTGCCTATCTAGAGGAATCCCTGCGGGGGACTGTCAGTCACCGCTCTCTGCAGGGAGATGATCGGGAAGTGAGCGGATCGGCTGCATGTTTCTGCTCACTTCCCGATCAATAGTGCACACCTACAACAGCTTCTTTGTCACAGGTTGCTCCAACTATGAGGATGAGTGGAAATCACTCGCCTCATAGTCTCCTTTAATGCATCCAGTACTGTAGGTGCAAATTCTGTAAGTGCTCCTAACTAATTTTCTTTTTTTTAAATCCATATAGGAAATATTTGTCAAAATGTAAAAAACGTAAAATGAAAGTGTATGTAAACCCAGACACGTAAACTAAATATGTTGTTGCAGATGTTCCTGTAATGACAAAACGTTTAAGCTCTCATTGACACCTGAGCATTTTGTCCTGCGTTTAATGAAGCACAACAATTCTCAGCATGAAGAATACCTTTATTTTCAGCGGTGCCCGCTCACACGTTCACAACTGAGCATTGTGACGCTTGTAGCATTAAAAAGTACATGAATTTTTTTCGTGCAGAATCATGTATTTTAGGCCCTGTAGATTTCAATGTGAGCACCTGGCAAATGCACAATCATCTCCTCCTAGTAACTAGCTTTCCATTGAATAAAACAAAAGCCAGAAAACACCCGGCTCATACCATGCCAATGCATAGTTCTGCCATGCTCGCCACAGTAAAATGGTGGTCTGTTGCCTAAGGAGAAGGAACACATCTATAGAAAGTTCCTTCAAGAAGTCAACAGGAAATGCATAGTGCAGGGAAGCAAAAGATGCACACAGTAAGGGCAAAACTGTATTTGTGTATCAAAATCCTATTTTAATGACAGTGTTTTCCAAAACAAAGTATTGCTTGTGAGAGTTTAAAGATGTATTCACATTTCCCTTCTAATTGGGGTTATTGGGGCTTATTGATGAATTTATGTTATGCTTAAAAAAATAGGTTGAGCCTTTGCTGCTGAAGCATACTTCTATATAAGTATGCCTGTTTGATGAACGTTGAAATATAAAGTATAAAGAAGGTCTTGTTAACCTGAACCTGTCACTTTGCAGTAGACATAATTGAGCTGATTCAATAAGTAGTGCAAGAAGCAAAGATCTAACTGCAGTTACTCATAGCAGCCAATTCGATTTTACTTCACCGAGCACTACAAGATGGCTGTGAGGTCTGCACTTTGTAGTCAGTGCTTTGCTTTGTGTACTGTTTCATGAAATAAACTGGAGTATGTACTGTAAAGTAAAGCTGGCCACACACCAGTACAATTTTGATAGAAAAAAAATGTTTTCAGAATGTTCATTCAATTTTCTAACCGTTTAATGGGGTCAAGTTGACAATCATTTTCAACTGTTGAAGGAGCAGGATGGTAATTGAAGGAGCAGGATGGTAATTGAAGGAGCAGGATGGTAATTTTTCTCGAATTAACAAAATTTTAACAGTGAATGTGGTTTTTGTTTGGGAAGCTCCATTCATTCCAATAGCTGATGTTAAAATCAAACCCAATTTCGAACAACATTTGTGAAGTCCCTGATGGCATTATCAAATGTTCTGACAAGATTTTTTATATAGACATTCATAGAAAAATCTACCAGTGTATGAGCAGCTGAACAGGAGTTCAGTATAAACCTTTTACAAGGATCAGGGATTTGGAATTCATATCACCCGACGCCCGGGATATGCAGTTCCGGCCGCCGGGCAGGTAGTTTTTTTTCTACGTTCAGCCCTGATGCAGGCTAGCAGAGCTAAATGTAGATTGGGGGAGCTGCCGCTCATTTAGTACAAGATCACTTGAATAAAATGAGCAGCAATCTTGTCCGCCACCCCCCGCCATGGTTTCCAGGGTCCCCCGCTCTTCTGGGGGACCCGGGACCATGGCAAATGAGCTCAGGATGGAGAGCAGGGAGCAGAGTGAAGAATGTCAGTTCCCCGCTCTGCTCTCTGTGAGTGTAAAATACCTGTCTCAGCTGTCAGAAACTGCACAGAAGATCTGTTCTGTGTCGAAAGGCAGGTTCCATAAAGAGAACCTGTCACCTCCAAACTCACTTTACCTGTAGCCCGTACCACTGTCCAACGCAGCCCTGCGCTATGCATTTTGAATTTCGTTGGTCAGGGTGGTCAAGTGACCATGTTGACGACTGAGGAGCGCTGTTTAGCACGGTTTGGATTAAAACCATTTTTTTGTATTGGGACAAGTAGATTGTCTTGAACAAGTAGATTGGGTCCCCGCTTTAGCCCTTGGGCAAGTAGTTTTTTTAAAGATTTCCACACCCCTGAAGGATATAATATAACATTTTACTACAAATCGTACACATTTCACTTATGAATTTTTCATATACCCATATTTAAAACACATTCAGCTTTCAATATGCATTGAATTCAGGTTATTGTAATGAGAAAATCTTTGTGACCATAAGGCGGTATCTGTATCGTATTTAGATTATCACATTAACTTGTACTTTACTCAACACTCAAGATCTTCAAGAGCTCTCTAATATATATGT
>NW_017306292.1:841984-851237 GCF_000935625.1 Nanorana parkeri | reverse complement strand
ATATATAGATATATATATTAAGTAATACTCCATGTATCCTCCATTCTTTAGTATTTATATGGTAACCCTAGCTGCTTCTTTTAACATGTTCACAGCATGTTTGTTATCTACAGTATTTGAGGTCATGCTTGGTGCTGTACTATTATCACACTGACATATAACAGCTTCTCTCTATCAGGCTGTCAGAGAACGTCTGCCAGTATTTTATAGCTTGTCATTTCTTCTCCCTGGGATTTATAGACCTTCCTCTCACTTATGTCTCCATGTACATTTTATACTTCATTCTATGCTCGGTATACGATATGTAAAGGAAAGCAATTCCAAGCATGTTCTCACATTTTTATGAACTTGCACTAATGCTAGAAGATGCAAAAAATGAGGCTGTATCTGACTTGCTGCAGCTTCTAATGCAAAATGTGAGAAGCTCACAGTGTGCATTGAATTCAGAAAAAGCTAATTCAATATAGTAGAGGAGCCTGTACAAGTGTGCAAGATTGGAGTTAAAGCTGGAGTTCAGGCTTGACGTATATTTATGTTTTTTAACTTGTAAAAGCTTTCCTTTGCTTAGACATCCAAATGCCTTGAGATTGCTGCAGAGGTGCAATATTAGCAGCCCCATCAGACTCAAGGCTGTCACTCAAGTAAAGGCACTGTAGTAGTCCCCCCTTCTCTTCTTCCCAAAAGCTGCATAAAAAGTTATATAAGTAGGTGCGGGAAGGGGTGGAGGAGATGGGCCAGTAGTTAGGCACTTCCAGAAGAGGAGAGGGCCATATCACAACAGGAAAGAGGGTGCTGTGTCTAGGCATTGACACTTAGGCCTCATTCACACTAACGCACATATATGCGCTTACACGCGTATTGTCCCATATGCAGCATATCCAAATAAATGGCTCCATACACATAGCTGCGTATATTTGCGTAGCGTAAAAATGCGCAAAACCAGAATGGAACCAAGATGCATTCGGACAGCGTATTTCATGCGTATTTTACACGCATACACGCGTACAGTTCATTAAAATTTCTATTACGAATTATGCATTCTGGGATTGCATATGGTGCACGCATATACGCGCATACGTACGTATACATACGCGCGTATATACGCAATATACAATTTTGCTCTTGTGAATGAGGCCTTACTGAAGTTTACATTTCTAGTAAGTTCAAAGGCACATTGCAAGTGAATAGAAAAATCAATTATAGAAAGCAAAAATGCAATCAAGTAAGTGTAAAATACTTGATTGTTCTGTGTTTTTACCTGCAATGTTTTAAGATGGTGAGTGAGTCTCTTTAAGGCTGGGTTCACACCATTTCCCAGACAAGATCTGGACCAGATCTGGAATGTAGTGCATCGCGTTTTTACTGCAATTTTGCCGCGTTCCGGAGCTGGGGGTTTTTTAGGTTAAAATGTGCCCTCAGGTGTGCGTTCCATGCATTTTTGATGCGTTTCTATGCGTTACAGTGCATTCCAGACCAGACAAAATGAGACATGCAGTATTTTTCAAGTCTGGTCTGGAACGCACTGCGCTGGTGTGAACAGGGGCCAGAAATAGCATTTTGGGTCTGAAAACAATCTGGTCTGGTCTGGAGATGATCTAGATGTGGTGTGAATGGGCCCTCAAGCTAAACTCTGGCTAAATAACTACGCAGATTTCCTTGCAAAATATTTGTGATTCTATCCATCTGCTCTTGTGATTTACACACCTCCACCACACTGCATAGCTAGTTAAAGAAGAACTTGGGTTTTTTATTAACCCTTACAGTGGGGCTACCTCCGTACTGCAAGGGTTAACTCGTTGTTTGTGTCTAGGTGCTAAAATAACAAAGATACACTCACCGAAGCTCTGAGTCGGCCAGCTGACACAGCCCTCCTTCCAGCTTGTCTCCCCCTCTGCTGCAGCATTGAAATCCTCCTCAGCGTCCTTACGTCTATACACTGTGTATAGATGTGATGATTTATGGGACATTAGACAGCTGCAGAGGAGAGGGGGAGACGTTGTAAGGACTGGTTTAAGAAGACCCCGGCTGGGAGCATTGGGTGAGTATAACTCTGTTGTTTTTGTCCCTAAACAAAAAATTAGCACTTAACCCTTGCAGTGCGGGGGTAGCCCCATTGCAAGTGTTAATTAAAAAAAATCCTAGAGTTCAGATCACCTCTGTTCCTCAGTTCTGCTGACAGGATGATGAGTGAGCATCAGCACTATGGTGGGTTCCTCCCTCTGCTACTTTCCTTGGTAAGAATACTTACTCTACAATGCTTAAAAAAATGTTAGAGTGACAGTATTGTCTGATGGGTTTCCAGGGTTAGATTTCACATACTTATATATAGCAATATTAAAAAATATATTAAATACATGTTAAAATATTTGATTGCTTTTGGTCTAGTACATAATCAATTGAAAGTATGTTGTTATATTATTTATATCAAGTACAGTTCGTATGTGCAAAAAATACCAGTTGTTCCTAGCTATATCTGTGGACAACAGAACATCTTCCACCAATGTTATTGAGAATAGAGGGAGGTGTTTTGTAGCCCTGCCCTAGGGTGACAACTTGTCCTATATAGATACAGTACTGTAAGCGAGTGTGGTAACCCTCAGACAGATAGAATGTTACTGGCTAGATCACCTGGTGACAGGAAAACAAAAATCTATATATTATAATGGAGCCACCACATCTATGGACTAATAATTTGCAATTTTTATATTTAGGTTAATATACATTTTAAAGGTTTTTCCTTTATATTTACTTATCTAGATCTGGCCAAACTCAACCCCCTGGGAAGACGATGCTCTCGTGTCTGTGGGCACCAGCAGTGTATTTTATGGCAGTGGTTATCTTTTAGCTAGAAATGTTCCAGTCTTCTACTTCTGCAAATGTTTGATTATTGATAAAATGACCGCACTATTATATTTGATGTGACAGCTTTGTAGTGTCAAATGGAGAGGTTGCAGGACATAATTCACAGCACAGCATTACATTAGTGTTCACTGTTTGATTGTGTAAGGCATAATAGCGGTGGACACATTTTGTTATTCTGATTATGTTCACAATGTGGGTTTTGGAAATACAATCATATTAAATGGTCAATTTGCAGAACCATTTTCTTTATTAATCATACCTTTAAACCGGAAAATTGCAATGAGGTGTCTGGAAACCTGGATAACCTAGCTCTGCTGAGAACAATTATTTAACAGACAATACACTAATAGACAGTCCACCTCTGTACTAATGTGGTAAAATATTTTGTTCATTATGAAGAAGCTGTTGGTTATGTGTTTAGATGAAGCACTGAGATACTGAGGAATTCTGAATCAAGCGTTACTTGCTTATAAGGACATTACATCAGAATACAGCATTATACAGCATACAGAACTTCCAGTATATATCATAGATAAGTATGCACAAGCATGAACATACAGACTAGCATAGACTAGAATAACACTACAGCGCCATCTACTGCTCAAAAGACATAATTACACAAGTAATACAAGCATACTGTATATGCTGCTGTCTTTCCAACAGAAACCTCATGTTTGGACTAAAGAAAGAACTTCACTGACATGTACTGCTACTTCACCTTACACAGGTTTTATTCACATATTTATAATACTGATAGATGGCTAATCAAAAATGACTATTTGATATGCATCAAGGTTTGTTTCTAACAAGAGATACTACAGTGATATGTATTACTGAAAACCTAAATAATTCTTCAACTTGATATCTAAACTAAAAATTGAAGGTACCAAAAAATATGTCCATGTTTTATCACTAGTATTATATACAGTAGGTGCAATTATGTGACAATTAGACAGTGTATGAAAATCCATCTGTATCGGATTCAGTGGCATTTAATGGGATATTTTGCTTGTTCCTCTCGTGTCTGCAAATATAGGCTGTCCCTGTTTAGGATGGGGCTTATGTTTTATGAGAAATAATGGCCAGCTCAAAGACTCCTCCAGTTTTTATACACCATGGGACTGATCTTTTAATGTTCTGCCTATATAGCTGGGCAAATTATGTCTGCATGGCACTAGCGCACCTACCGTGTTTCCCCGAAAGTAAGACCTACCCCGAAAATAAGACCTATCACTCCCCGCACGCCCGCCCACCTGTCTGTGGCTCCCTGGACGGCAGAGTGGACAGCTGCAGCCAAGCCAGGTAAGACATCCCCCGAAAATAAGACCTAGTGTCTTTTTTCGTAGCAAAAAAAATATAAGACACTGTCTTATTTTCGGGGAAACACGGTAGATGGCGCTGAAGTTCATAAACAATTCTGTGCTCCTTTGCGCCATCTAGTGGTATCCTAGATGGTAACTGTATCCATCTAGTTTTACGCTGGGAGAAACAATTGTAAATCAGCCCCCAAGTGTACTAATGCATTGTCACTGAACAATTCACTGAACAGGTGTCCAAAGTCTTAGGGTTCATTGACACTATATGCAGAGACCTGCATTTCTCTGCACTTGAGAAATGCAGTTCTCTGCAAGATCCATAGACAACAATTGTTTTGAGGAGAGGTGCTGAAAAATGCATAATGTCTCTGTCCGTCTGTCTGTTTCTATGCATCGCATGAAATTGAAGACTACTGCAAGCCAATTATACACCCCTTTAATAAATGAAGATTCCTTTTCGGTAGCCTTCTAATACATGTCATTAATTTAAGGTGTGTAATAATGCCTGTGAGTTTGCAGATTATGCAACAAATTCATCTATCAGTTTGCTGGTGTTCTAATAGTAATTTGTTAACAAAAAATCTTTGCTGTCTGGAACTGTCAATAACCAGGGTTAGAAGGCAGAGGCTGTATCTTGGTTATTGCGCTGAATGCTAAAAAGTTTGTAAAAATTATAGTTCCCCTTATATAATGGAAACTATTGATTGTTGCAGAAGGTTCAATATGGATGCTAAAGACCATGGCCTGGTAATTCTGCATTTAAACTGACTCCTAATTACCAGTCAAATAATTACTTCAAGGTGACCTGCAATAAACACAATTGATCAGTATTGAAAATCCCCCATTTTGTAGTTTCTTTACGAATAATTCAACCGCTGAAAATTCCTTTTCTTGAGTAGCAAAAAAAGTTCTGACGAATGGGAAATTAATAGTGTTGGTTGCAAAATTGCTGCAGCATTCCAAAAATGTATAATGCATTATATCATGTATAGATAAAGAAAATTAACACACAAAAGTGGATTAAATTTTCCTTCAATCAAGATTTCTTTACGGATGCACAGATACCGTTTTTTTGGTATCGAGTACCGATATTTTGCTGTCGGTACTCGCCAACCAGTGCTTCCGCTGGCATGGAGCCAGCTTCTTGGTCAATCAGGAAGCCAGGCAGCGGGTAATGACAAGCCACCCGGCTTCCTGATTTCCCGGGAAGCCAGCTCCATGTTTGGCCGGCTCGCTGCCAATTGGCTGCGAAACCGGCTTCCCAGCCAATCAACATGGAGTCGGCTTCCTGGGAAGTCAGGAAGCCGGGGGGTTAAGTAATAACCTGCCTCCTGGCTTCCTGATTGGTCGGGAAGTGGGCTCAATGCTGATTGGCTGGAAAGCTGCCTTCCGAGCCAATCAGCATCGAGCTGGCTGTTCGGCCGGCTCCATGCTGATTGGCCGAGAAGCCGGCCAGTTAGCATCGAGTCGACTGTTCTACTGGCTCGATGCTGATTGGCCGTAAAGCCGGCTTCCCGGCCAATCAGCATAGAGCCAGCTGTTCAGGCTTCCCAGCCACCAGCATGGATTCATTACTCGCCGCCTGGCTTCCTGATTGCACGGGAAGCCTGCTCCATTTTCCTCTATGTCACTGCTGGTCAGAGGAAATATTCCTCTGACCGTAATTTCCAGTATCGGGGAAGGTATTGGAGCATTTGGGCGAGTACGAGTATTCGCCCAAATACTGTGCAATCAGTGCATCCATAATTCCTTTAGTACTGTTTGGATTTGTCTCTAATAAGCAGCTATTCCCATTGGCTAATCCTTGGCACTGCCTTGGAGGCCTTACTCGGACCCCACTGGACCAAAGATTGTGGAGCTTGCCTGGAGTCTGCTTATGGTGCGCCCCAGACATTTAATGTACTGGTTTGTTAGCCACAGAGTGCTTTACAGGTCCAGAGCCATGGCACAACATCTGGCGTGACCCAGTTTTCTGAAGATTCACTTGTGAGTGCAACTATGCAAGAGGTGAATATTTCTGGTATGTGATCTACAGGCATTGGACCCAAGTTTATCTCTATGAAAACAGACTTTCACAGCACATGGTCCCTACCCTCTGTGGACCTTCCATGCTTTGACTAGAGTATACATCATATTGCTGCTATGAATTATGTCTTTACCTTTAGGGACTTCACTGATTCTGGTATCACTTTAGTTTGTGAAATCTTGTCTGATTGGATCACATTTTTTAAGAGGCACTCCTCCTATTTTGATGAGGACACTGGATTTTTACAACTGTAAAACAAATGCATAATTTTTTTAACATCTCCTTCTGAGGGCCTTTAAAATACATCTAATTTAGTGTCTCTCATGACATTGATGTCTGTCCTTATGCGTATATCACTTTGGTTATGTGCTTGAAATGCTGAAGATACATCCAAAGAATGTCTTTTTTACTTCCTCTCATTCTATTGCCCTGATGTTCCATATGCCCCTTGTGGGTAATACCTTTTGAAGATTTGTTTTCTTCTACACTGAGCTGTACTACCTTGTGGTACTTTTTTCCGGTCCCTCCCTGTTTTCCTTATGGATACATTTTCTTAGGTCAAATAAGAAGAATTAGAGTTAACCAAACGATTTTTTGGGTTTTATTCCGTTATCCCAATGAAATTTCAAGGTGTTTTATACATACTTTAACCCCCCTAGAGTGTTGTTAGCACGCACTCTGTTTTTTCATCCTGTTTCGGTTTTGTCTACCCTCTTTTTCATACAGGGATTTATTCTCTCTTGATCCTTTCTTTTTGGGCTCTAGGGTAATACCTGAAAGCCTTCTTTCATAGTTTCCTGAGATTTCTTTTTGAGCCTCTTTTTTTGGATTCATTATTTGAACAAGTTTAGTTTGTCCAAGTATTCTTGCTCTGAAGTTAAGTGGTAGGGGAGTAAGGTTTAAGCCTTTTTCCCTTTATAGTCCAACATTGTTTTTTGAACATATTTTTCTTCTTTCCTTAACCAAGTGCTTTCTTGGCCTAGTTCACCTTATTTTAGTCATTGTGTTGTTCTAGGTTACTTTTAGTGTGTGATTTTTGTATTTACCGTAACATCTTTTTCTTGAAGTTTATTCTTATATACTGCTTTCTCACAAAACTAAGGACTGGCGGTTGAAGGTAGGGCTGTTCAGTGGGCTGGCTGTTGTTTTGTTTTGCCAGTGTAGAGACCTTCTGAATGCAGCAGTAAAACCTAATTGTCTATGAATTTCTACTGTTCCCTTGTCCCTCAATGGTCAACAAGAAAAAGATTTTACAGCACAACTACGGTACAAAAATCTTATTATATTTCGGCTTACCAGTCCTTAGATGTGGTTGCTGCATTAGGCACCTTTTGCGCAGTCCAGTCAGGAGGGGATCTGTGCACATCCATGTCGGTCCAGTTTTTTCCTCTATCGCAATACAATTTGCATTTGCGATAGAGGTCTATGTCGGTCTTTGCATTTGGTCTATGTTGAATTGGATGTAAATGCACTTGGGTCAGTTTACATCAGATTACCGCCGATTCAGCATGTCAGACCTGACTGGAGCAAGTGGTGGACGGGTGTCCGTCTGTTTAGATCCGGCTGCCCATAGACTAACACTGGGCTTCTGATCAGGGCGGCCTGAAAAACTGACAGGCAGACCTGATGGGAAAGCCTGCATTAAGGTGCTCTTAGTTTACTTTTTTCAGCATACAGTTTTTGCTATGATTGTATTACATGAACCATTGTATCTATTTCAGTAGAGAGGACATATTATTTTTTTCCAACATACCGTGATAATATGAAACTGTTCCAGCTCTTGCTATCAGTTTATGAGTTCACACTAATGATATTTAAATATATGGGGATCCAGCATATTATGCAGGGTAATAAAGTTACTAGTAATTCTATCGGCTCTCATTAACTGCATTGTTTTATGGATCCTAGGAGGATACTAACTAAAGGGCTTTGGAGAACACAACAGTAAATTGTTATATAGGATCTTTGAAGCTCCATGACTGCTCTTACTGATGCCATAAAGCTAAACTCTAATAAAAATTGAAAGTTAAAGCCTAACTCCTGCCATTTTTGTAGGATAGCTGGAGTTGAGCTTTTTGCATTAAGTAGCATAAAGTGAGCTAATCTCACCTGTCTTGTATTCATTTTTCCAAGTCCAGTAAACTGGTAAGACCTCGCTTGTGAGACAGGAGAGGGATTTCTAAACACATGCACTAAAGCAGTGGTTCTCAACCTTTCTAGGGCCGGGACCCCTTGGTAACATTTGCCAAGTTGTGGTGACCCCCAACTGTAAAATTTAGGGATGACGCGGCTGCTGCAGCGACATCTGGCGGTGTGGCGGGAGAACTGACACTGCTGCGTTAGGAGAGGGCTGAGGAGGACTCTCACCTAGCACAGCAGAAATCACACAGCGACCCACAGGTTGAGAACCACTGCTTAAAGGGGACAACAAATCCCAGAGGAATACAACAAATCTCAGCAATAGTCCAGTGTGCTGTATAATGATTCTACGGCGCAAAGCAGAATAACACCAGCTATAGAGGAATACAGCAAATCGCATCAATAGTACATTATACTATAATGTACTATTGCTGGGATTTCTAGTCCTCTGTAGCTGGTGTTATTCTGCGTTGTGCTGTATACAATGTATTATTGCTGGGAGTTGTAGTCCTCTGTAGCTGGTGTTATTCTGCGTTGCACTGTATATAATGTACTATTGCTGGGATTTGTAGTCCTCTGTAGCTGGTGTTATTTTCCATTGAGACGTATAATTTATTATTGTTGGGATTTGTAGTCCTATATAGCTGGTGGTATTCTGCATTGCGCCGTATAATCATTATACAGCACACTGCCGAACTCCACCAGCTATAGAGGACTACAAATCCCAGCAATAGTACATTATACATACAGTGTATAATGTATTACTGGGATTTGTAGTCCTCTATAGCTGATGGTACATATACAGCACAATGTACCATCAGCTATAGAGAACTACAATCCCGCTACCCCAGCAATACATTAATGCAGCACCATGTGGGGGGGGGGGGGGGGATGGTGGGTTCTCAGGGAC
>NW_017306292.1:841547-841926 GCF_000935625.1 Nanorana parkeri | reverse complement strand
GGGGGGGGGGGGGGGGAATTGCAGGCTTACCTGAGCAGATATAACCGCGTTATGTACGCCGTCAGAATACAATTTAAAAAAACCCATAGGAATGCAAAGCTAGATTCCTGTTTGCTATTTCACTTTGCAATAGCCAAAAGCAAACTAGCTATTGCACGCGCCCTCTGCTGCTGTCAATCACTAGATGGGGACCTAATTGATTGGCAGCAGCAGAGGGCGGGCGCAATAGCCAGTTTGCTATTGGCTATTGCAAAGTGAAATAGCCAATAGTAATCTAGCTATGCATTCCTATGGGGTTTCTTTTTTTCTGACTGACGGCGGCCAGCGGGCCCGATGTCAGAAAAAAAAAACAGAGCAGAGAAAGGTTTACTCTGCTCGA
>NW_017306292.1:837752-838949 GCF_000935625.1 Nanorana parkeri | reverse complement strand
AAGGTGCCCATACACCTTACGATTATCGGACTAAACTTTTCGTCCGATGATCGAACCGTCGTACGATTTTCGTACGACGGCCCCATCCTGCCCCGATTATCGCAAGGTTCAATCAGCGGTAGTTAGAAAAAAACACCTGGACGACTTGCGGTAATTGACCGCAATTATTTTCGTTTGCGCATGCGCAGTGTTAATCGTACGACATTTGACGGACGGAAACGCCACCAACCATGCGAATATCGTACGATCAACCAAAGTTTTCAAACATGCTTGACCGTCAAAAGTCGTACGATTGTACAGTACTATCGGTCGGGCACTCTATTCACACGTTACGATTGTCGTACGAAAAGTCGATCGCATACGATTATCGTACGATAATCGTAAGGTGTATGGGCACCTTAAAGCTGGCTTTGGCACCGCTGGCTGTAAAAATACCTGAATAATCTGATTGGATGCAGCCATTGTTCAGGTATTTTGAGAGCCAGCATCCCCGACTAGCAAGATACTAAAGCAGTGGTTCTCAACCTTTCTAGGGCCGGGACCACTTGGTAACATTTGCTAAGTTGTGGTGACCCCCAACGGAAAAATGTAGGGATGACGAGGCTGCTGCAGCGACATCTTGCGGTGTGGCGGGAGAACTGACACTGCTGCGTTAGGAGAGGGCTGAGGAGGACTCTCACCTAGCACAGCAGAAATCACACAGCGACCCACAGGTTGAGAACCACTGCTTAAAGGGGACAACAAATCCCAGAGGAATACAACAAATCTCAGCAATAGTCCAGTGTGCTGTATAATGATTCTACGGCGCAAAGCAGAATAACACCAGCTATAGAGGAATACAGCAAATCGCATCAATAGTACATTATACTATAATGTACTATTGCTGGGATTTCTAGTCCTCTGTAGCTGGTGTTATTCTGCGTTGTGCTGTATACAATGTATTATTGCTGGGAGTTGTAGTCCTCTGTAGCTGGTGTTATTCTGCGTTGCACTGTATATAATGTACTATTGCTGGGATTTGTAGTCCTCTGTAGCTGGTGTTATTTTCCATTGAGACGTATAATTTATTATTGTTGGGATTTGTAGTCCTATATAGCTGGTGGTATTCTGCATTGCGCTGTATAATGATTATACAGCGCAATGCAGAATATCACCAGCTATATAGGAATACAACAAATGCCAGCAATAGTACAACAT
>NW_017306292.1:786886-837654 GCF_000935625.1 Nanorana parkeri | reverse complement strand
GGGGGGGGGGGGGGGGAATTGCAGGCTTACCTGAGCAGATATAACCGCGTTATGTACGCCGTCAGAATACAATTTAAAAAAACCCATAGGAATGCAAAGCTAGATTCCTGTTTGCTATTTCACTTTGCAATAGCCAAAAGCAAACTAGCTATTGCACGCGCCCTCTGCTGCTGTCAATCACTAGATGGGGACCTAATTGAGAACTGCAGGTCCCCCTCTGCTGATTGGCAGCGGCAGAGGGCGGGCGCAATAGCCAGTTTGCTATTGGCTATTGCAAAGTGAAATAGCCAATAGTAATCTAGCTATGCATTCCTATGGGGTTTCTTTTTTTCTGACTGACGGCGGCCAGCGGGCCCGATGTCAGAAAAAAAAAACAGAGCAGAGAAAGGTTTACTCTGCTCGATCGAGCAGAGTAAACCTTTCCGGGGAAAAAGGGTTTGTTTTTTTTCTGATTTATGGCGCCCAGCGGGCCTAATGTCAGGAAAAAAAACAGCAGAGAAAGGTTTACTCTGCTCGATCGAGCAGAGTAAACCTCTCCGTGAGCCACTAGGCAACCCTGGCAAATAGTAATTCGATCCCCGACGGGGTCGCGGCCCACAGGTTGAGAACCGCTGCACTAAAGGCTCCTTGTTGTTGCTTACATCAAGATATCCTAAATATTATATTCATACTAAGTATCTTACTGCCACCCATTAGATGTAAGTCTCCCTTGGAAGTTTGAATGCGATTGTTACAAGAGGAAGTTCTTGTTATAGTAAATTAAAGAGAACACAACTATAAGTAAATCAGTTGAACTTTCTTAATTTTAGTATAGATGCAACTGCTTGCTTAAAAGCATACGTTACACACAAATTAGTTTCACTTGTTGTCTGGAATTGCTCGTTAAAGTGTTTACTGCTTTAGAAAGCAACATAAGACTAATACTAACTATCCTGATTATCTGGTTGTCCTAAACAGTAATAACGAGTAGTTTTCACTGTTGCAATTATACATTTTTAACTTAACACTACATGATCAAACCTTTCCCTTTTGCAAGTACTACTTCTCTCGGTGAGATATTTGTCCATCTGTGGTAACCCTAAGCCCTTGGTGCCCAAACTGTGTCAACTATTGTGCAGCCCTCAGAACCCCTGCAGACAGTATTCTGTGTTTTGGTGCTTACTTAAGCCATGAAAGAAAAATATATTTTAGACTGGCTGGTCTGGATCATTTCTTTCTTACTTTTTCTTACTTTTCCATCCTCATGTCTTTTTTTTCTCCTCCGTTTAATGATATACTTGCTGAGAGAAATGTCAAATGTGGCACAAGTAATTTTTAAGGGGACCTGTAGGGAGCACAAATGTGGTAGCATTGATTTGTAAAGAGGCTTTAATAGCATTGATCTCTGGCAGTCTTACATAACATGTCTCCTGTTTATGGCTGTCTCCTGAAGCATGCCCTCAGTCTCTTCAGTAACTCCTTTAGTATGTCTATAGTCTTTGACCATCTCCTGTAGCATGACCATAGTCCCAGACCTTTGTTGCAGGTCTGACAGATGACTCCAGGCAGACAAAAGTACCCATTTAGGGTAGGGGAATAAGGGGTAATACCTTATTCTTTGCTCCAAAAGGCTTTACCATGCTGTGTGACTAGTCCCTTAATCCAATTCACTTTGGTGCTCTGGCAGGCGGTTACATGAAAACATCATCAAGTACAAAGCAGGACAAATAGTCAGGGGCTGCACTCTTTATCAAATCAGTTGACCACGACTGCCCTGACCCATAGATACCAATCCAATTGCACATTTTCCTAGTTAGGATATTATTATAGAATTACTGATTAGTTATTTTAGGTTTCTGTTGTTTCCACATTATTTTTTGTCTAATCAGATCAAGGCCATGAACGTGATTTTGTCTGTGTTGCCCATAGTCAGTCAGATTCTTGCTTTCGTCTTCTGGTATATTCATTGTTTTTCTCCTGGGGCTCTCATGACTACCCGTGTCACCATTACCAGCACTTGTCTTTTCGAAAGGCAACAAACCTGTTTAGACTGGTAGACAAAGGTGGCTGTATGGAATGTTTCTTCTGTCTGTGCCCTCACTTTGTCACTTATGCCCTAATGAAGAGGATCTTTGCGGCCTTAAAATGTTGCTTTTAATACAAACTGGATAAGAGTACTGGTAACACATCTTGGATTATAGATGGCGCCAACAGTCTAATTATTTTAACACTCTACATATGCCAGAGTTGCGCACATAAATTTTAGTAGATTATCTATGCTACTAAAATTGCTATTAATCATATGATCTGGTCTTGTCCAATCATCCAGGATTACTGGAGGCAAGTAATTAAATTCCTCCACGACAACCTGGGTTCGCCCTTGACGCTAGACCCCATAGTGTGTTTGCAAGGTATACAATATTTCCTACCTCTGATATTGACACCTGTACCAATGTTCTTCAGCAAGAAGTTAGGAAATTGATTGCAAGGCTTTGGATTCATACTTCCCACTAGGGCTGCAACAACTAATCGATTTTGAAAATAATCGTTAGCTGCAGCTCTACTTCCCACCCACTGTAGGGCAATGGTGTTGCAATGTTACCTGCATTTTACCTTATAAAGTATTAGTGTACAAGCATAGGGGCTGCCTCAATATGTATACCAACATCTGGGACAGATGGATTTCCAGCTCAACAACCTGTGGTCCAACCTTTCCCGACGCTTGTGCTTTTATTGCTTGCTGACACATTGAGAGTGATTGACCCATATTCCTGACATTTAGCTCAGGGACTCACCCCCAAGAGGCAATACCCCAGTCATTACAAAGTAATGCACACTTGGTGCTATTAGTTTGTTTGTCCTTAGCTTTATTGTGATTCTGGCTTTTATTTGGACATGTTCATATGACAATTGCTTGGTTTTACCACTATTGAATGCTCATCATGCTCCATGTGTTGACGCTGCATTTGAAAAGTGATATTCTGTGTAACCGCTATTTATTCAATTTTATATTGTGATTGTGATTTTCTAAATGTTTGATAAAGATATTGTTTTGACACAACAAATGCTATTAAGGATTTGCTAAGAGTAACAATCACTAAGCAGATAGAACACATTCCTTCCTACTGCTTAGTCTACACTACTAGCATGTAGTAGAGATTAATCTTGCATGATTGCAAAATATTCTTAATAGGGAGTGATTGATTGGTACTACATGCAACGTGTGTAGCTTACACCATAGGGAGCCATTTGTTCCATCGGTTTAATGACTGGTCATTGGTCTTCGTAATTAATCCAAAGTAATTGTATATTATTAGAATGATTAACCTACTGAAAATCGCTTTTGTATTTTGATTGCCGTATGATGTGAGAATAAGATGTGAGCATTTGCTGTACCAAGCTCACCTTAGAAATACAGCACATGAGGTGTATTTAAAGTGAGTACCGACACATGTTTCTGTTTCATACAGTATTTGTGTTGTCTTCATGGAGGACACATACCGTATGTATCCTTCAACCAGGAGCAATGAGCACTGGTCCCTAACTATACTAGGAAAATGTTAGCTGGAATGTGGGTGCTGTGGGCTACATCAACTTTGCACTAGTTCTATAATGTGATAGATACCAACTGAAAAGTGCATGTTTACAGTGGCCAGTAGTTTTCCAGTACAAAGGTGCTAACATGAGGCCTCTTTTTTAAAATAAATGTTTTTGTTTAAAGTAGACATGACATTTAGGGTCCATTCACAAACTTCAATGCAAGATACGTTAAAACGCAAGATTTTCATGTGTTTTTGTTGATTGCAATGGAAAACACATATGACAAAAGCATACAAATGTGGATAGGTCCTAAGGTTGTTGGAGTACTGTCAATCATAAACAGTTGCCATGTTTTTTCCCACAGAATACCATTTTCAACTTTTTATTTTAAATGTTTTTTCAACTCAGTGTTGTTGACCTCTTCCAGCCTTATTTAGCCACTCACTGTCTACATGAATATGCTCCAATGCAAGTCCCACATCGGCTGCTCTGGGCCAGCTTTCTTACGGTAGCCAAGGTGTGTCCACATGGTTACTTGTAGTTTTTACAAAGGGGGCATAATGCAGGAGCACAATTGGGGAACAGTCTCCACCCATAACATCCATAACTTTCCAAATCGGTGGGTGCGTAAACAAGGTTTGTTTTTTTCGGGCCTATTTACACCTATATAAACGCTTATGCCTGTACACAGTTTAGCCATTTTAAATAGTGCTAGTTTTGATTGCCTATTGATAGCAATAGCAACACATGTAAAAACACACATGGAAAGGTGTGACTCCAGCCTAAATAGGAGCTGCTTTTTTTTTTTTAAATATTAATGCTTATATGAGATTTTGGTATTTGGGTTTGGATGTATTTAAATAATTTTGTGGCTCATTCCACAACAGAGATGCTTGTGGGGGTCACAACTAAAATATATGCGGATTGCCTTGGGAACAATTCATCCTGTGTGCTCTACATTTCCTTGCAATGGCTATTTTGTATTTTTTTAAAAAGACTTTCAAGTACATCGGCTTCTATTCTCTCTTGGGGCAGCCTGCTAATGACATGGGACTAGTCGATACATGTGACAACAATTAGCAGTCATTAACATCGCTTGTTCAAATGTCTTCTGGATCCTGTCAGCCTCTCCCCATGCTCTGTGTACAATACAACCCGTACAAGTGAATTTGTGTTAGAAATGCATTAACCTTCAAAGAGGCATGATGGAAGGAGGGCTGGGAGTATTTTTGGTGTGGGGGGGAGGCGGGACTCACAGCAGTAGCTTCTCACAATTCTTGACGAAGAACTGGGGATGCTGCATGTGTACCTTCTGATTTCTCCGCTCTTTCCCTGCCTTCTACATGATCTGCTGCTGTTTCTAATCACAGGTTTGTTATTACATGGCTAATACCTTCATTTTCTGCCTCTCGAAGAGCATTCGTTCTTCATTATCTCCACTGCATGTGTCCAGGAGCACTAAGTCTCGCCATTGCAGAAAAACTCATTTGTTGGGGTTTTGACAGGGCAGTAAGTCTATGATAAATTTATTGTGTGTAACCTTGGAGATGCCAGCATGATGTTAACCGGAACAATGGCACTTTGGGACATAGTCGTTAAAGGCAGATAGTAGAACTCATACAATGAGTGCAATAGGGCTACTTATAGCCCTGTGGCTTGTGTTGTTTAATGATGCAAACAGCTCTGTCCAGAGTGCAGCAACCCATAGCAACTGCTCGTCTTGGAGTGGTGTCATGGTATTAAGTGACAAAAGGTGAAATCTGATCGTTATTGACTACTGTACAGAAATGCTGCTTGTCTTTTCTATTAAATCAGCTTGTGCGGCCTAATGTATGCAATAAAAGTACCTGAATCTACTCTTGTCATACGTACATTTTCTATGCTCAGTTTCAGTTTTATGCGTAATTTATCAATCTGAGCATATTACGCAAAGAAGCCTTGTAATCCTGGCTAGGAAACAAAATTCACCGGGCTTGCAATCCAAAGGTGCTCACACACGTTTCAATCCATTCATGAAGATGACAATTATTATTTACCATTCTGATTGAACCGAAGGTAAAACCAAACCACAGGTGGTCCTACTATAATTAATATAGAATAAAGAATATACTAAAACAATATATAATAATGTATTCAAAATAAATATAATAGATAAAATAAAAGAATAAAGAAATCAGTTGGAAAGATTGGTAACTTTACGACCACTGGGGTCATCATTGGATCTTATCATGTATGGTATTTTTCCAAAGAAAATTTCCTGTTGGATCAAAAACAATCATTGTCATTTATTGTAATTGCAAACAAATTTTATAACAAATAAAAAAAATAATTTGTTGATTTGTTGGTGGACTTATGCTAAGACAGGAAAACACCATGTGGCAGTACTTTTTTTGACCATTACGCCAAACACACTGCGCTCACAGTTGGTCTGTGCACAATCAGCTAAATATTCCTTTCCTCCAAAAGTTAAGCCATTGATGAGTAGCCATGATAAATTACCGAGCCTGCTGAAAAGTTTATTCAGTAAGATCCAAGCGCTGGTTGCGCTGCTTCCTGTGTAAGTCTGATTATCTCTTGTGATGGTTGAATGAGCTGCATTGCTACTAAAAATTGGCCTGTACATGGCCAGCTTTAGATGATTATGGAGCAAGGTTCTTTTCTCTATTGTTACTATTCAGAACAATGCATTCATGGTGACATGGATTTTAAGATCTTTATTCTAATGTGTATAATATGTTCGTTATTGCTCCTGATTTAGGGCACGTTGTACCATGTAATAGCTTGTACACCACTTTCTTCAGGCCCTTTGTCATGGGAAATTCCTGATTTCTTAGAGAAGGATGTTGTTGCTAAGCACTTGCTTTAAAATGAAGCCAAGGCTTTGTGTGCAATGAAAGCATTACTTTGGAAACCTGACATGAAGAGCCAAATATTTCACTGAATGAATCAAATAGTTCTCACCAACAGATAAAGAAGATTTCAGTTTCCTTAAGACCTAGACCTGTACAGCTCAAGTTATTAGCCATGTCAGCTTTACAGATGCTCATAGGGCTGCACAATGTGAACTTCACCATGTACAGAAGTGCTTACTATAGATTACAGATTACACTTGGACATCCTACTTCCCTCCAGCTGTTAATGAGTGGCAGATCTCAGCATGCCCTTCCAGCCAGGAAATTCCAGGCCATACCAAGACTTGAGGATCATCAATGATGAAGGATAGCAGGTAGTCAGTGTCTATATTCTGGATGCTGTGCCTAACAACCTATACTAACATGACTTACTGTTACATCACATTCTAGTACCTATGTCACAGTGCCAAAGTAGGTACTATGTACACACTGCAATTGTATAGTACTAGAATAGGGATTTCAATCTAAAATAGATTAGATGCCGATGGTTGCAATATGTAATCCAAATACACCTCTTTCTGATACCCACTCTGCTTTCCAGCTCATTAGTGCAGAGTTAAGATTTTTATGTCACTTCCAAGCCCCCTCAGTGCATTGGTGATTCATCTCCTGCTCAAGAGAGAATTGTCATAAGAAAACACTATCATTCATAACACCTCCCTCTAAATATTATAGTTGCTTGGCTGTCATGAAGATCCTATAGCTTCAATGACAGTTTCACTTGTGCTGCTGCATTCATTTCTTCAGTAAGTAATAAATGGAAAAAGGAAGGATAGAGGTGGGTGGAGGTTATTCCCTACTGTCTTGGGTAGACATTAGGAAAACCAGTCCACATTAGAGTACATGACTCTGCTTGTGCACAATTTACAGACTTCATCTGTATACTGTCAGGAATGACATCTGTATACTGTCAGGAATGACATCTGTATATTGTCAGGAATATCTACCCAAAAAGTGGGAGAAAGTGCTACAGCAAGTAGGGGTTGTGGTGAATTTTGTCATTACATAGGGTTGATTGAGGCCGAGCATTCCATATGAAAACACACCAGACCTTTTGGCAGATATCACAGTTATCGGGTTAATGGTCATTAACAGTCTATAATCAACATATTGACTGCTTGTGGAAACCAATATCTTTTGTTGAATGGCCACTAGAGGGATCACTAGCAGTAACAAGGAGGTCCATATTTCACTATCATTATTATTACAGGCATTTATGTAATGCCAACAGTGTACACAGCACTTTACATACTTTACATTAACATCAGTCCCTGTCCTCAAAGAGCTAACAATCTATGGTCTTATGGTCTCGGAAATCCACACACGCATAGGGAGAACATGCAAACTCCATGCGGATAGTATCCTAAATCTTTAGTTAGACCTGGTATAGCATACTTTGGCTAGTTCTGGGAGACCTTACTTACAAAAATATATTGATGTGATAGAACAAACACAGAGACGAGCAAGAAAAGTGGTGAAAGATCTGTAGTATAAAACATAGCAGGAGAAATATAATATGTACAGTCTTGAGGAAAAAAAGCCGTTAAAGGGTGGGTGTGAAAAAGGTTCAGGAAAGCAGATCTAATCTTCAATGTAAAGCTAAGATCAAGAACATTGGTACATAAGCTCAAGCCAACAGGATAAAAGTTTATAACTATCTTTAGAAAAGTAGTATTTTACCAAAAGAATAGTTGGTGCTTGAAACAGACCTCCAGAAGAAGTAGTGTGTGAGTTAACAGTAAGTGAATTCAAACTTGTTAGGCATAAACATAGATCTATACTCAGACAAAACCAAAGGATCAAAAAGGGGCAGGCACCACTGATCACTTTCAGGGTTGTTCACTAAAGGGTGAAGGGTTTGGAGAAGGCAGGAGAAGTGAACAATCTAGGACAACATAGCTGAACTGAAAAGTGAGCTTAATGGGAGAATTTTTCCAAATCAGCTATGTTGTCCTAGATTGCTCACTTCTCCTGCCTTCTCCAAACTCTTCACCCGTTTGTGAATAATCCTGTTGGGTTCTTTTTTGTTGCCACTCTTCTATGTTTCTAAAGCTGTATTTACATTTTTCTAAGTTGCTGTTTCCTCAATTATTTTACTCAAGCCTGTCACTCGCAGTTGGTATCATCTCAACTAGCAAAGTCTGATAGTATTTTATATATGCAAATTAATAAAAATGATAAATACTCTCTTAGTATCAAATCCGTCCATGACAGTAGGCTTATTCCTTGGGAGTTAGGAAGTCATAACTTTCAGGATACAGTTTTTGCTTTTTAACTGAAAGCTCTTGTGTATTGATTTTATTAACTCACTCTGTGAGAACAAGACCTCATACTAATAATGACTTCCTAACAATTATTAAGTTACAACCACAGAATATAACTGAATGAAGGCATAGCACCCTTGTAATGTATCTAATAGTTGCAATCCATCAGCACCACAATATCTTTACAGCTATAAAAAAATTCCCAAGTAGATAAACATAAAAGTGATTAAGTACTTCAATATAAATGTAATGCTATGAGACACTCAATTGTTTTGTATTCAACTGACATTTGCATTTAACCGTGTATTTGTTTTATGCCTGTAATGCAGGATGACTTACAGTGTTCTTCACCCTGATTAAATGAACGTGCCACCTGATTTATTTAATTAGCATAGTTGAAAGTAGTAAACATTACTGTGTTAATTCTCATCACAACGTAGTAATAAGGTGTTTTACATGTGTTAATTATAATATTCAATCCATCAGTCCATGATTAAAACAACATAAGTAGGCAAAGTCCGCATTAAAGTGGGCCTTGAACTTCATGCAAGGTCCTCTTATTCATTGTGTCCCATCTTCCCCTTCTTTAACCACTTGCATTCCCGGGTCTTTATTTCTCTTAATCCTTGCATCCCAGAGTTTTTTTTTTCTTTCCAGAGATGTCTTGGTTTTGTATATATTACCTTCTAGCTTTTGTAGCCCACCATAACATATTTTAGGGGCAGACCGGCCTTTAATTTGGTAGGATTTTGTATAAATATTTTTGTATTTCGTAGGAAATAGTGAAATATTTTTAAAAAATGCATTTTCCCTTTCCACGTACATTGCAATATATGCAGGTTAAAAAAAAAAAATCAGTTTTCGTAAACTATTAGCATAACATTAAGATAAGAGTAGTTTTGGTTGGTGAGAACACATATTAGTATGATAGTGACTTTAAGTTTTTTTCCCCCCTATAAATTGTTTTTTTAATGCGTTTTTTCTTCGTGGGGGTCTGGATCTCTGATGCTGTCTGTAATCAGACAGAAATTGATTACTATAGCAGTGATTTATTGCTGCAGGGAGAGACTTCACACTAAAAGGAAATACTGTGATGTCACATTTATTTTATTTATTTATTTATTATAGGTATTTTTATAGCGCCGCCAATTTACGCAGCACTTTATATAGTTGCACATTCACATCAGTCCCTACCCTCAAGGAGCTTACAATCTAAGGTCCCTATCTCAGATGCATACATACAGGGCCAATTTAGAGAGGAGCCAATTAACCTTCCAGCATGTCTTTGGAGTGTGGGAGGAAACCGGAGTACCCGGAGGAAACCCACGCAAGCACAGGGAGAACATGCAAAATCATTGCAGATAGTGACCTGGCCGGCATATCACTTCAAATGTAAGCTCAATGCAGAAGCAGTAAAACCCCGTCTTAGCAAATCTTCCTTTTATGACCACCACGGCACATGTGATATAGGTGGTGGCTTCAGTTTTACTGAAGGGTTTCGGTATGTATGAAATAATTATTAATTCAGGCAACGTTACTGGTGCGTCTTGTTATACTGCTAAGCAGTAGCAGCCCTTGTGTATCAAAGAGCAACAATATTGGTTTGGGTGTATAGCATATCATTTCATGCAACGTGTCAGAAAGGCCCACAACTGTGCATATCTGGATCTCTTTCCTTGACTTTTATTTTTAGGGGTCTTTTGTGTAACAGCCATATACACAGTCATGTGTCCTGTAATGGCAAAGATATGACTGTACTATGAATATGATGAAATTTGGTAATGAAAATTCAGCTTTTCCCCAGGCAGTGCAGCGCCAAGCCGGTAATCAGCTCAACATATGAAATGATTTTCCCATTGTCTGTGCATTCTCGATGCTGTCGTAAAATCATGTTTGCTTCATTGAGCATTATTGGAATTACGTACCAACAAAGCAAAGGAGGAATGTAATATTGCCTCACAATCTATACACTGGCATTTCACTTCCAATTCTCTCCAATTAACAGCATTACTAGAGACTCCTAACATTTTGTTTATAATCCCTAATCTCTTCTTAAAGTGTCTGCATTGAATATTAATTCCATTGGTTAGGCGTCAGGTGTCTCCTTTGTTTTATACATAGGAATATTGCTGGCAGTTTAGAGAATGAAGGGCTTTGTGTTAATAAAGTAGCTTGCAACACCTTCTAGACAGCTTGTGGCAGACAGATCTGATATGTCTTTGGCCTCTCTGTCTCTCTGCTTCTTAACCACCTAACACTTCTGGGTTTTATTCTGAAGAGTGTATTAAGTAAAACCTTTAGATTGCGACTATTTGTATATATGTCAGCATATACACTGAGTGGCGAGATTATTATGACCACCCCATCAGTACTTCGTTGGGCCACGAGATGACTCCACGAGATGACTTTGTTGAGCCGCCTCGTGACTCCGCGAGATGTTGAAAGGTGATGCGAGGAATCTGACACTGCACTGTTGCCCTTCTGTTGTCTTGTACCAGTCTTGCCACTCTCAGTTCTGCCCTAACATTGACTAGTCGCTGACTGCCACAATTTGCACGTTCAGACCCAGACCCAGTGGTCATAATAATCTGGCCACTCAGTGTATACAAAAGCATGTGGAAACAAGATGATTTTTTTCTCCATTATTCTTTAGTATTTGTGCAGACAGGTGCTCACAGTAAATCCCGCCTGTTCCAGTACTTATTTAAAGGAAAATAGAGGTTCTGTGAAGCTGTGGATGGGTGTATTAAATCCTATCTTACACCAGTTGCCCGTATGGGTTCGGCTAAACAAAAACTGCAGATATGTCCTGTCCACTTACATTAGCTTCTGCTATGCAGGTCCTGTGCACCGCATGGGACACTACCCAAAGGGCCCAAAGGATTTTGCCGATAAGTTCAGAACCCTCCACTCTATGTCAAGTCTGGAGAGGCAATATTTAGGCACAATGTCAGCTACTCTTTGTAAAACTACCCTTGCTTCATACTTCAGCAAAAAAATAACAAATCCAACTAGGTGAGCTGGAATCCTCATTGGGATGGATTAAGGGTTCAGCCATGAAACACCCTGCAGGATAAATGTTGCTGGTTAATTTCATTTATTCAGGACCAAACTTGCTTTTGAATGGACTGATTCTAACACACCTACAGGACCTGATTTCACTGATGAAGCCCAATAGATGATCTTTATTTTATCACTCCACAACCTCCGATCTTAGCAGCTATACATTCCTGAGCACCTAGTATTTGCTTTTTTATTCTTACTGGTTTACATAATTGATCTTCCGTCCTTGTGTCTTTGGAAAGAATTGCCGTGGTTGCCATAGCAGACAAATTAGATTGTTTTAGTCCTCCGTGTTGCATAGGGAGTAGGAAAGTGGGGCATCAATAGGTTGCTGTGGCATGTGTGTAATATGAAGGCGTATCCTATTTATATCTATTCAAGTAGGGCCTTGTACTGTATAGTTGTCAGTAAGTCTAAAGGAGATTGTTCAGTCAGATCACAAGGTATGTGGCCAGATTTGTGGTGTCCATAAACATGAGATGACAGTCATCTGATTTGGACATAATCTGGTGTGAGATACCTCTGACCCTTGTATATTTCTATGAATTTATTTTGATATTTCTTTGCATTGGCTGCCTTAAAGGAAAACTGTAGCCTTTCTAATCTCTCTCAGTGCAAGGTACCTGCATTGTTATCATAAAGCAATGCTTCGGAAGAACTTAAAGCGGACTCTCACCCACCTTTTCTACTTTGAGGAATATTGCTCTTCCCCCTTTCTTGAAATTGCAGATTTAAAAAAAAATTTTTTTTGTGGGACGCAGTCCATGCTTTTACCTTTCTTACTTAAGCGAGAATGACATCCCCAGCAACCCGAAGCATCCTCGTATACTCGCGTCACACATCCCAGGAGGCTTCAGGGCAATCTGAATCACACTGTGCATGCACCGCACGCACCACCATTGGGCCGGTCTGGAAGAACGTGCAAGAGACAACCTGTTCCTGATGACAGTCTAAGAAGATGGCATCGCGGGACCCAGCATGTACACCAGAGGATTACAGTAGGACAACGGAGTGAGTATGTGTTTTTAGGATAACCCAGTAAATCATTTTTTTTTTTTTGTTATTGTACCCAAGGTTGAAGTACCTCTTTAAGATTATACAACAGTATATAATGATGCAGATAGCATGTAATCTTTGCTAGCATAGCTAGACATCCATTAGAATGGATTCAGTTACCATTTAAAGGTTCATTTGTTATGCTGTGAAGCTTGAAATCTCAGTGGCTTAAAGGAGAGAGCTGACCAGCCTGCTATATTATCTGTGCCAAGTGCCCATGCTTTCCATACTCTTACAATTTAGCAAAGAGCTGCAAACATTTCAGTCAGTCTGACACCAGCTTCTAGAAATCAACTTACCATGATGTCTTTAACAGCATTGTGCCAAGAGTAGTCATACAACAATTGGCAGCAGCCTATGAGTTTTCAGATGTGTAGCCAGAAACCACACATGGTACCCAGGTCTTATGTAAGTCTCAGAGCTATATATTGATGATATATGGAGTAATATACTTCTAAGGATATTAGAACTCACTTGAGATCTTGATGTTATTGAAAATATGCCCGATCACATGGCAAGTGCATATATAAAGATCATGGAACTCCAAGGTAAATTATTATTATAATGCACAAAAACTGGTAAACAGACTGAAAACGTGATACATACAGACTAACACAGCGGTTCTCAACCTGTGGGTCGCGAACCGGGTCGAATGACGATTTGCCAGGGGTCGCCTGGGAGTCTCCCGCTATTAGATAGTGGCTCCCGGCCGCCCGGGAGAGAAAAATCGAGCAGAATAAACCTTTCCCTGCAATCTTTTTTTTTTCTGACATCGGGGCCGTCAACCGCTGTAACTCAGAAAAAAAACCACACACCAAAGGAATGCATAGCTAGATTCCTATTGGCTATTTCACTTTGCAATAGCAAACTAGCCATTGCACCCGCCCTCTGCTGCTGCCAAACAGCAGAGGGGAAACTGACGTGCTCCATCAGGTCCTCTTCTAGTGATTGACAGCAGCAGAGGACGGGTGCAATAGCTAGTTTGCTATTGGCTATAGCAAAGTGAAATAGCCAATAGGAATCTAGCTATGCATTCCTATGGTGGTTTTTAATTGTTTTTTTATTCTGACGGCGTACACCAGTGGTTTTCAACCTGTGGGTCGCTGTTTGATTTCTGATGTGCTAGGTGAGAGTCCTCCTCAGCCCTCTCCTAGCGCAGCAGTGTTAGTTCTCCCGCCACACCGCCAGATGTTGCTGCAGCAGCCGCCTCATCCCTAAATTTTACCGTTGGGGGTCACCACAACTTGGCAAATGTTACCAAGGGGTCCCGGCACTAGAAAGGTTGAGAACCACTGGACTAACAGAAACTGAAAACCAGACGGTGAGGGATATAAATGATGCTGATACTGATGGAAAAACATACCAGAATATTAGACTTTGTGCCATAAAAAGCCATGGCCACCTTGGTAGTCTGCAACCATTTAAAGGAAATTGATTGCGTGAAATTGAATAGGGTTCTAACTAGAGTGGGTGGTGCATACATAATCGGAGGGGAGGACTAATTTCAGTATGATTGGTATCAGGCTGTGCTAACTGTATTAACAATGTTCTAGTGTTAAAATGATGCAATATAATGATATATTTTAAAGCTGAACTCAGACACAAAAACTGTCATTGAAATATATTCCTAAATAGCCACAAAAGATATAAATTCACTTTATGTGCCCCAAATACCTTTCCAAACCAGTTATTACCTTGCAGAAGTAGCAGCGATACCATCACTGTGCTGTACATAGCCTGTACAGAAAGCTAAGTTAGGGACCCAACAGGCGCCGCCCACCAAAGGCTGCTTGCAGAAAACCACAGGAGGGGGCGCATACAAGACCAGTCACACTGCACAAGGAGAGAGAACAGCTATGACTGGTCTTTATATAAGGAAGCTCCAAGTCTCACACTGGATTACTTCACAGATCTGTCAGAAATACACAACACACAAAGAGTCAAGGAAGAATACCTATGCCTTTTGTATTTAGACAATTTGCTTATCCCAGAGTTCAGGTTTAAGTGTTTATAAACATTAAAACTGTTGTATAGCATTATACTTCACTGTATACAGTTTTAAATATTGATCTGAGTATACCTATGCCTTTTATGTATTCCGATAGCACAGAGTAATATGAGGAGTGAATAAATGCATTCAGTCACAGACAGAGGTCATGTGTATCAACATCCTGCATTCAGTGCATTGAAAGCGGCTGACAATCGTTAATCCATCCCGAAACAATAAAGGTCTGCAGAGCTGCAGATCATCATTTGTCTAGAGACACATGAAAATAAGTTTCATGTTAGACTAAGGAAGTGTGGCCGCCTTGATGCTGCTGAACCCAGAGTGATTTATTACACAGCCTTACCTTCCCCCTCATTCATCTGTTCCATGAGGATCCTGATGAGGTTACACTGCTTACATGCATATGCTGCATCTCCTAATCCAGCTGCTTACATTGGACTCTGCTCTTACTTCTCTCCCTAACAACCTCTGCAGCAGCACTGTGTCCTTTAGGAAGGAGGCTTTTTTCACCATTATTCTGTGCTGCTTCCTTAGATCTGTATACAGTCTTGCTTCAGCTGCTTTGTTGCTTTACCAGGCTAAGAAAGCAATTAATTCTTCAGTGATGTCCTGAACCTGAAGGCAGAGTGTTAGTGTGGAGCGTTCCCAGTGTGCCTGTGCTGCTTTGTGTTCTGCTTCTCTTATATTTTATCAGCCGTTTATCCTAACTTGCCTTATCTGTTCTTTCATGCTGTCGTGGACACAGGGAGAGGTAACTGATTTGCCTTATTTCTGCATGCTTAATACCTTTACCTGTCTAGTGATCATGTGTGATCTTGTGTCTAATGCTCCTGTAACTCCAGTGCTGCCACTGGCTATCAATTACTATATGTGACATATTTGATATATTTTTATGAAACGTGACGAAATGTTATCAAGATGTGTTTCTGCAAATGGAACTACTGCTAGATTATAACAATTCTGAGTATCATGTTTTATATCTAAATTGTGAGTAGAATGATAGATCTCTGTCTCATCATTGGTGTGCATGTATTTTATATTGAGAAGCTGAGGACAGGTAATGAATATATTTAAATGATCACCGCTGAGAGGTTTGCAAGGTTGCTGTTTTAATAACATGTTGCCAAATAAGTTTCAGTTTATGGTTGCATTCAGATTAATAGATTCCCCTAAAATGAATAATGTGCTCTTGCTTGGTCTAAATTGCATTGCAATCTGTATTTTTACAGAAATGACATCATGTGACCAAAGTTAGCCGTTTAATCGTGGCTGGTTACAGAGTGCTGCTTTTGCAAATATAAATGTCATTAGTTTGATACCGTTCTGTTTTATTAGTTTGCATCTGTTTTTGGTTTACAGTTTAAAATGTAAATATTTAAAAGTGTGTATTTTTTTTAATGTATTGAACCATTAAGTAGAACATGCAAAATGTAATAATGTGTGAAAAGCAGGATCAACAAGACCAAACAACATATAGAGATATTCTGTATTTCTACAAGGATAAGGAGGCAGTTAGAGAACATGCAAGTCTGTGTCTAATTTTCGGTGTATAATTTTATGTCGTTATAGTGGAATTACTACTCAAAAATAAACATAAGCCTATTGTACTAAACTCTTTAGAGATATGTAAGAAAAATCACAATGTTCAATTAAAATGCAGCATTTAGCAGAAAAAGACACTTATTTAATGACACTTCCGCCTCTCCATAGGCCCTGGGGATGTTGCCTGTGCCTCCCAGCTGCCTCCTGGGAAGGCTACGTCACCAGTGACTTCTAACACAGCTCTCAGAGCTTAAATACGAGATCTTGTTTATTCCTTCATGGAATTTCTTTTTTGTTTTTACATAATTTATTATCAAAATCCACAAGATCGCTGTAATTCACAGTCGCAGATTTATTTATTCCCAACATCACACATGACCTTTGGACATCATTGGTGGGCTGGCTCAACTAGCAGAACGAAGGAGCCAGTCACCGATGATGTAAGAAAGCAAGATTGTAGCAGAAGTTTCTGTGGTACTGAGGGCAAGGGCAAGTGTGAGACAAGGGAGGTAGTTTATTTTATTGGCAGAACACACTTTTGTAGGAGAGTGTGTTGGGGGGGATGGAGGTCCACTTCAATGAACATGCATTGTAACCTTGACTGAATAGATCATTTAACAAGTTTGTATTCTTGTGTTTAAACGGTAGTAGAAATTTTTTTACTGATTAGATACATGAACATGCTCAATCTCCCAATTGGGTTCAGCTTCCAGCCATAGAGTTTAATATTGTTCACAACTGATTATTTCCCACTCCTATTTATTGGCAAAAGCAGTTTAATGTAAATTTTAAAGATCATTTAACCATGCTATTTTTCTTTGTACGTTAGATTTGATTTAAACATGTTTGATGTTTTTTTCAATATGTACTTTCTGGCGCCATATTTTAAATTCAGGCTTGTAGCCTCTAGAGGGCACAGCTATATCAGACAATCAGCATCCTTCCTGGACAGCTGTTGTCAGAATGAGTTGCAGGGCAAGCCATCAGTTATCTTTACTATATGTAACTTGTGTATGTAAAGGTTACACTTGGTAAGAATCCTACTGCTTTTATTTAAAAAACAACTTCAGGAAAACCACTAAAAACACTTATAAACTATGTCTACTGCTTTGCATGCCAAATAAGTTGTAATTCGGTGCAGCCAGTTCATTGATTTAAACACATTTTTCACAGTGCACAGCTAGACCGGTGACAAACATAGTTCCCAATTAACCAGTTCAACTTTTGGTTCAGCTATTCTGCTCCTTATGTCACCTTCCTGCCTTTAGCCTTCTCATTAAGCAGCAAATTAGCATTGTTACCTCTGTCTAGTGAGCATGAGCTAAAGTTACCAATTAAACTTTGTTTGTTGTCAGAGCATTCCGCACATTCACAGTTCTGTGTTTCACAAATACGGCAAACCTGTATATGGAAATAATTTGAGAAGAATTCAGAAAACAGTTGTTTGCAGTGAGCGGGAATCAATAATGACTACAAGTCATTACTTAGTGAATACACCTAATGTGAGCAGGCATGTTTTCTAAGCCATGGAAGATTCAATCTGTACTTAGTGTGTTTCATTCATGCATAAAACACGCAATAGCCGGTAGAGCAAGCGGTGCGGAAATCTTGAGTTCATATATGCGTGACAGTAGCAGAGCTATGAATGAAATAAGGCCAGATGTATTCTTAACAATAACAAATACTGCCCATACTACGTCTGTCAAATCAATCACTTTAAAAAAGATATATCTTCAAATATGATGACAGATTTGTTTATGTGAAATAGATGTGACATTCTTGTGCTTGACACCGTAAGTGAGAATATTATTTCTTTTATGGTAGAAAACAGGTGCCATAGTATTATCTCAGAGATACAAATGACATGCTTCACTGGGAGCAGCTACAGCAGAGCGATAGTTGTGCCTGGTTGTCATTTTAGAATTCTGAACATATCCATAGCTTGTACAGACTGTATTATTTGTCTATTCACAGATAGATGACACATTTGTGCGGATCAGATACATTGGTCTTATTTTTTAACAAATAATTTCATTTTAGTATGAACTATGTGAACAAAAATAGCAGGCGGGTCACCTTGCCAGGCTTGGTATCTTCAATTTACTCACCATCAGTTACATTACTTAATCTGACAGTGGTTATCCTTCATTCCTTGCAGTGATAGATCCGCAACAACAATTGCCCCATCTCCTCTCTTATTTACTCAAAATCAATATTGATAAAGGTCTGAGGAGATGGCAGTGGCTGCCACAGATCCATCCCTTCCTGCCATATCAGAGTATTTATTCACTGGAATTGGATGGGAGCAGAGAGACCACAACCACTTTACACCCCCATTCTCGGTGAGCCTCAGTGACCCTTCCCCATCTGCAGTTACACATGATTCTCTACAACCGCTGTGTAAAATTCAATTTTCGCCTAATGGCACTATGAAAGCAAACTGCTCCAAAATTCAGATGTAGTCTACATTTCCCAGAATCCTCATCCCCTGTTTAGGTAATAGTCTCTCCTGTTCTTTATAGCACTGTGCTCATAGCCTAAGGTCAAATTATATGCAGCCTGTAATATGAAATAGGCATCCATTTCTCAACATGCCCTTGTCCTTTGGTGTGAATGTTAGTTGAAGGCCTCGGTACATTGGAACAAAGTCTGAATAAAAACCTGTTTTGCAGAAGGATGTGTACTCTCTGATTAGATATATGAAAAGGGGATTAAAGTGTATGTGAAGGCAAAAGTTTATGTTTTAAAGCGGACCTTTAGACATATCTTTAAAATAACAGCAAACACACCTTTAGAAATGTTTAGTAATGACGATCTACAAACACATACTTCTAGATAATTGCAGCCTTTATATTCTTTGCATACCTTACTTCTCTTTTCTTTCCCAGTCTTCTGACAGTGGCCATGTTAACTAATGACAGATTGCTAGCTCTCCTATTACTTCCTGGATTTCTGGCACATGTGACTCGACATGTGACTAGGACATATGACCATGCACATCATGTCAGGGGAGGAAAATGCCTTTCTCTGAGCTCTCGTGAGATTACAGATGAGATTTCACATCCATTCTCTGCTGATAAGGCAATCCCAGTGTGCATTGCTTTGCCAAACTGAAGTCATTTTGCCCTTTCAAAGCAGGAAGTGAATGCTCTGCAAGTGTAAGTATTTCCAAATCATAGAATTTGACACCTATTCATCATACATAGAGGGATGCATTGGTAGAATTTGATTTTTTAGCGTAAAGGTCCGCTTTAAGCTTTAAATACAGCAAGGAAGGGTTAGACTTTCTGTCTTGTTTTTTTTCCCTACTTGAAAGATTCACCCTATCGGTCCTGGTGAACAGAAAGTTTGGATATCAAAAATGTAAAACTGTTTCTAGAGCAAAAGGTAAAGAAAAATCACCTAATTGGATCAAATGTTGTGGTGAAAACTGTCTTAACCCTTTCGCTGCCAAGGACGTATGGCATACGGACCTACAAAAGTGCTTCCAGCTGGCCAGCTCAGTATGCCATACGGACCTGGCATTTACAGTTCTACTATAAGCTGATGGTCGCTAAAGCGACCATCAGCTTATAGTAGAACTGTAAATGCCAGGTCCGTATGGCATACTGAGCTGGCCAGCTGGAAGCACTTTTGTAGGTCCGTATGCCATACGTCCTTGGCAGCGAAAGGGTTAAAGGAGAACTATGAGGTGAGTGAAAAGCACTCACCTCATAGTTCTCCTTTAACCCTTTCGCTGCCAAGGACGTATGGCATACGGACCTACAAAAGTGCTTCCAGCTGGCCAGCTCAGTATGCCATACGGACCTGGCATTTACAGTTCTACTATAAGCTGATGGTCGCTAAAGCGACCATCAGCTTATAGTAGAACTGTAAATGCCAGGTCCGTATGGCATACTGAGCTGGCCAGCTGGAAGCACTTTTGTAGGTCCGTATGCCATACGTCCTTGGCAGCGAAAGGGTTAAGACAGTTTTCACCACAACATTTGATCCAATTAGGTGATTTTTCTTTACCTTTTGCTCTAGCTCCTTTAACCCTTTCGCTGCCAAGGACGTATGGCATACGGACCTACAAAAGTGCTTCCAGCTGGCCAGCTCAGTATGCCATACGGACCTGGCATTTACAGTTCTACTATAAGCTGATGGTCGCTAAAGCGACCATCAGCTTATAGTAGAACTGTAAATGCCAGGTCCGTATGGCATACTGAGCTGGCCAGCTGGAAGCACTTTTGTAGGTCCGTATGCCATACGTCCTTGGCAGCGAAAGGGTTAAGACAGTTTTCACCACAACATTTGATCCAATTAGGTGATTTTTCTTTACCTTTTGCTCTAGCTCCTTTAACCCTTTCGCTGCCAAGGACGTATGGCATACGGACCTACAAAAGTGCTTCCAGCTGGCCAGCTCAGTATGCCATACGGACCTGGCATTTACAGTTCTACTATAAGCTGATGGTCGCTAAAGCGACCATCAGCTTATAGTAGAACTGTAAATGCCAGGTCCGTATGGCATACTGAGCTGGCCAGCTGGAAGCACTTTTGTAGGTCCGTATGCCATACGTCCTTGGCAGCGAAAGGGTTAAGACAGTTTTCACCACAACATTTGATCCAATTAGGTGATTTTTCTTTACCTTTTGCTCTAGCTCCTTTAACCCTTTCGCTGCCAAGGACGTATGGCATACGGACCTACAAAAGTGCTTCCAGCTGGCCAGCTCAGTATGCCATACGGACCTGGCATTTACAGTTCTACTATAAGCTGATGGTCGCTAAAGCGACCATCAGCTTATAGTAGAACTGTAAATGCCAGGTCCGTATGGCATACTGAGCTGGCCAGCTGGAAGCACTTTTGTAGGTCCGTATGCCATACGTCCTTGGCAGCGAAAGGGTTAAGACAGTTTTCACCACAACATTTGATCCAATTAGGTGATTTTTCTTTACCTTTTGCTCTAGCTCCTTTAACCCTTTCGCTGCCAAGGACGTATGGCATACGGACCTACAAAAGTGCTTCCAGCTGGCCAGCTCAGTATGCCATACGGACCTGGCATTTACAGTTCTACTATAAGCTGATGGTCGCTAAAGCGACCATCAGCTTATAGTAGAACTGTAAATGCCAGGTCCGTATGGCATACTGAGCTGGCCAGCTGGAAGCACTTTTGTAGGTCCGTATGCCATACGTCCTTGGCAGCGAAAGGGTTAAAGGAGAACTATGAGGTGAGTGAAAAGCACTCACCTCATAGTTCTAGCCGACCTGTGACAATGAGACTGTCACAGGTCGGCTCAGTAGATCGGGAGGTGAGCGAACACATACCGGCGTTCGCTCACCTCTCGATCCTGTCACGGCTCTCTGCCGTGACAGGGGAGGGGCTGGATTCCCCCCTCCCCGCTCCGATCTGCCAGCGCTGACTGGCGGAACGGACGGGGGAGGGGGCGGGTACAGCTGGCTCTGCCTCTAGATAGGCAGAGCCAGCTGTCAGTCACGCAGCTGGGCGGATCCCGTCATAATTGTAGGGTTCTGCTTCAGCTGCGGCGTCTAAGTATACTGCGGCGTCCGTGGCGTATACTGCGGCGTCTCAGTAAAGCTAAAGCTCGCGGTATATTGCGGCGCCACAGTATACCGCGAGCTACAGCTCGCGGTATACTGAGCCCAGGGTGACGGGAGGACGCCAGTTTGTGTCCTCTCATTACCCTAAGGAGAACTATGGGGAAAAGCCTTAACCCCATAGTTCTCCTTTAAGAGGGAAATTCTCCTAACTTTATAGAGTTTTCCCTTTTTTCATAACAAGGAATTGAGCTGGTCTGTGCTCAATGTAAACAGAAACTAATGCGACAAAACTTTCATACTTTTATATGGCCTCAGTGACCAATAAGAAGGCTTATGAAGTGGAAGACTTTGGGACCAAGGTAGACTTTTACTGGAAAAGATATCTACATATAGCTTCATTAATCTCTTGATCGCTTTCACATAATTTTTACTATAGATAATCTCTGCTCTTTTTGTTGCCAGACAATTCATTTTAACAACAGTCTTCCCATTTAACATATTTTATGCATGTTACTTACCTGTAAAATCCTTCCTTGTGTAGACATCCAAAAGGCTTGAGACTGCTTCTGGACACCGTCATCTTATATGTGGTGTCAGCAGCCCCAGGAAACTCTATAGTATTACCCTTCACTGGAAGCTACATTAAAGGTAAGGAGGTGAAGGTGCTGGGCCAGCACAGGGAGTGATTAGATAGTCGCTGAAGAGGGGAGGGGCTATGACATGGCACATTACAGTGCTAGAAAAGTGGCTCTTCTTGAAGAAATGAAATCTTTTAGCAAGTTCAAAGACACATTGCAAGTATATAAAACAAATTAAGAAAAGGAAAAATGCTGCTTGATTTTTCTGTGTTTTTACCTGAATTTTTTTAAGTTGGTGATTGTTTCTCTTAAAAAAAAGCTTTATGTGACCCCACTATGGAGTGTAACATTACCATTGGTCCTGGTGATCATTGACCCTGGGGAGACAGTGATAGAAAATCCAGTTTTTAGTTGTCACAGGTACAGAAGGTAAGGGAACATCTTCCAATTAGTTATCTGTTCAGGTGACAATTTTCTAAGATGGGATATCCTCTCTCCTTGTGGAGATCTCTAAGTTCCTGCTGTTTCTCAGGAACAGGAAGTGAAGGGAATGTTTTCCCTGATAGGACACAGATTGAGAAATCTAAAACAAAGCATTTGCATATATAAGGTATATGTTAGAATTATTTTCATCTTGTAAAAATGTTTCCCTTGTAAGCCTTCTTAATATGATTTTCACCAACAATTTAAAGCATACACGTTGACAACTTTTATGTTCTCTGCTCTTTTGTCATTATATGTTACCTAAAATACATCAAATAGAATCTTTTTACCTTTTTAAAAAGTTCCGCAGTGCTGTACATAGTGCACAGGGACAATATAGACAGGAGCTAATTAACCTTCCAGCATGTCTTTGGAGTGTGGGAGCAAAAACATGTAAACTCCTTGCAGAAGTGCTAACCACTACCTCTCTTGGCTAATAAATACATACGCTTGGGAATAATACAAAAGACAAAGAACTACTGTATCATATTCATTCTTTGCTTATGCACCCAGTCAGGGGCGTAACTAGAAATGCCAGGGCCCCATAGCAACATTTTGAACCCCCCCATTTTAATAGAAATGCACTGATCAGCACGTTTTTGAGCGTGTAACGGGAGGACACAAACTAGCGTCCTCCCGTCACCCTAGGCTCAGTATACCGCGAGCTGTAGCTCGCGGTATACTGAGACGCCGCAGAATACCGCGAGCAGCGAGAAAAGCACTCACCTCATAGTTCTCCTTTAATGTTTTTTTACAAAAGAAAAAAATCATGCACTGCGATGCGTTCTAACAACGCACTGCAGCGCATTTGCTTTGCGTACACCACAATATGGTGAATGTTATGTGTGTGTGGTGGAGGGGTGTGTGTTTTTTTTTAAAAATTTACAAATGTTTTATTTATTTTTTAATTATTATTATTTTCTGTTGGGGGGGCTTCTGGGAAATATTAGGGGTCTAAACAGACCCCTGACATTTCCCTCTTGAAATAGAAAAAGACATTGAGGACACAGAGTCCTCAGTGTCTTTTTCTGCGGCCTCAGCACTCAGTACAGAGGCTTCCCATTCATTCACAAACTGCTGATAGTAAGATATGCTTCTCCCCATTGAGAAATTCATGAATGAACAGGAAGTGATGTAAATCACCTCCTGTTCATTCATAACTGGGGACACATGGTACTATGTGTCCCCAGTTATTTACAAACACTGGAGTGATCAGACGATCACTCCAGTGTTTGTGCTGCACAAGGAAGATCGGTAAATATCAATGATACTTACCAATCCTCCGCTCGGCCACGCACACAGCCGCTGTCATCCTGAAACTGACAGGAGGACAGCGGTATCGAGCGGCAGGCAGGGAGGAGAGCGGAGCCGCTGTCCTCCTGTCAGTTTCAGGACGGCAGCGGCTCCTCCGCCGTCCATTTTTTTTCGGATCCCCGCTGCCTCATAAAAGCGGGGGAGAGCAGGATCCGGGCCCCCCCAGTGCCGCGGGCCCCATAGCGACCCCATTGGTCGCTATGATGGTAGTTCTGCCAGTGCACCCAGTAGCTAATGTATTCAAGGCTCTTCTACCTTAAGAATTAGAGTCTAGTCCCGGGTTGCTCCTTTCTTCATAAAAAGGTTCTTACCTTGTTTACTAATCTAAAACTGTCCCCCAAAATGTCAACTTATTCTGTACATTGAGAGAGTGTATTGTCCCAGAATGCATACCTGCTAACTGTCCCTCATTTGGAGAGACTGTCCTTCGTTTGGAATCAAATCCCTCTGTCCCTCTTTACTATCTGTAAACAAATTCTATTTAACTATCAAAATTGTTATTGTACACTAAAACAGTATCTCTTCATTTTCCTGTTTGCTATTTCTAAAAGTCAGTATAAAGGAAAAGTAATGGTGAGAAAAACAATTCTGGGTTTTTTTGGCATATAAATCTCTAATGGTCCTCGTGACAGGGGTGTGTCCATTGCCCAAACATTTTGTGCTGGAAGGTGTCCCTCTTTCTCATCTCAGAAAGTTGGGAGGTATGTAATTGGGATGTATTTTGATCCAAGGAATGCCCCGGATACCATAACCGGGGGAAAGTATTTTTAAAATGAATTTTATAGAAATTCTAATGAAGTGTGTGTTTGAAAATATAGTGTTCATGTAAGAAATATGGATCTCTTGTCTGTCTGCATTTAATATTTGTCTATGTATATTTAGCTTGAAATGGTGATTTGTCACTTTTATTGAAGAAATAAAAAGCACAGCTGCCAGCCTATGAGCAAGTACTGCAAGTACTGCTATAATTGCTAAATCTGTACAGTAAAAATTGCCAGGTAATTTTTTTCAGATAGACATTTGCATCTAAGAATAAGATTATTGGGCCTTTCTAAGTGTACTGTTGGTATATTTTTCTCTGCCTTCTCAGAGCAACGGAATTACTCAATTGTTCCTCCCCTGAGGAAGGATTGAGAAAAGAGGTTATTAGGGCACTCACACACAGCTCCATGCAATCCATCAGCTCCCACTGATGTTGCTGAGGAGGTTTTAGGAATTTGTATACCTATTATTACACTTGTGCTGCATTATACATTCTCAGGCATGTGAAACCAATCAAATGCTTGGGAGTCTACACGTTTTACATACAAGACATTCTAACACAGTGGTTGCAGAGCAGACACCAAAGATTGCTTGTCTCCACAACTACCTTTGGAGTCTTGAATATGACCTGAACCCCTGGGTATGAAGCAAACGTGTAACAGGGAAGGCAATACAGTGAGGGGAATAATTATTTGATCCCCTACATATTTTGTAAGTTTGCCCACTTACAAAAAAAAGAAAGGTCTATACTTTTTATCATGGGTGTATTTTCAATGATAGAGACAGAATATCAACCAAAACTCCAAAAAAAAAAACACATGATACAGATGTTATAAATTGAGTTGCAGTTCAGTGAGTAAAATAAGTATTTGATCCCTACCAACCTACAATAATTCTGGCTCCTCCCACAGACTGGCTATGTGGTACACAGATTAGTCCTGTCTCTTTAAGAAGGTGCTCCTAACGACAACTCGTCATGTATATAAAAGACACCTGTCCACAGAATCTCTTTCTTCCATTCAAACCTCACCACCATGGGCAAGACCAAAGAGTTGGCAAAGGACGTTACGGACAACATTGTAGACCTGCACAAGGCTGGAATGGGCTACACGACTATCAGCAAGAAGCTTGGTGAGAAGGAAACAATTGTTGGAGAGATTATCCGCAAATGGAAGGAATACCAAATAACCATCAATCGCCTTACGTCTGGAGCTCCATGCAAGATTTCGCCTCATGGGTTAAGGATGATCATGAGAAAAGTGAGGGATCAGCCCAGAACTACACGGGGGGAGGTTGTGAATGATCTCAAGGCAGTTGGGACCACAGTCACCAAACAAACTATTGGTAACACAATACACCGCCATGGATTCAGATCCTGCACACACGCAAGGTCCCTCTCCTCAAGAAAGCATATGTACAGGCCCGTCTGAAGTTTGCCAATGAACATCTAAATGATTTAGAGAAGGATTGGGAGAAAGTGCTGTGGTCAGACGAGACCAAAATTGAGCTCTTTAATTAACTCAACTCACCGTGTTTGGAGGAAGAAAAGTAGGTAAGTGGACAAATCCTGCAGGGGATCAAATCATTTTTTTCCTCACTGTATATATGCTGATAACACTTCAGCTTTAAAGTTACACTAAACTCAGGTACTGAGTACTGGTACTCACCAAATGCTCTGATACTTACCCCCGATACCGGAACTTCCGGTCAGAGGGAGATTTCCTTTGAATGACAGTGCCCCGAGGAAACCGCCTTCCGGCTTCCATGCTGTTTTGCTGGCTCAATGCTGATTGGCTGGGAAGCTGGCATCCCAGCCAATCAGAATTGAGCTGGCCAAACAGCATGGAGCTGGCTTCACAGGCAATCAAGAAGCCGAGTGGCGGGTAATGACAGGCCGCCCAGCATCCTGATTGGCCTGGAATCTGGCTCCATGCTAGCAGAAGTATCGGTACTCGGCGTCGGCGAGTACCGAAAAAACTTGGCTGTAGAACCTCAAATCATCTCTGGATTCATGCTGACACTGTCCTTCCTTCCTTGTGGAGGGTGGCTACTTTTGTTCCCTATGGTCATGGACAATTTAGTAAGCTAAATGGGAGATTGTAGTCCATCACAGGAGTGAGGTTGGAGTGGTGGCTACTTTACAACACACACAGGGACCATGGGGAACAAAAGTAGTCACACTCTAGAAGGAAGGGCAGTATCAGCACGCATTCATATCCTGTGAACTGTGAAAAAAAAGTGTCTTGCAATTTAGTCTTTTGTGTGATTTTCTACATGTTTAGAGTTTAAAGAATCTTACAATTTAGACTTTTTTCAAAATTAATTTAATTTTGAATTCACAGCATGTCCACTGTAATGGACAACAGGTCAATTTTAATGTGGAAATCGGTCAATCTAGAAACTTGAGGAACGTCTTGCAATTGGTGCATCTCATGTATGTCTTTTTTTTTTACAGCCCTCATTCCTGCATCTACTAGCACATTTGCAATCCACCATCTCCGGCATGTGTGTAGTTGAGGAACCCTCATTTTCCTTTGTTGGCTCATACTCTTCTTCACTCTATTTGCTTGTACTGTCATTAAGGTCTGCATCCAATAACTCTTCAGCCAGATGTAATTTAAAGTCCAGGTACTGCTGACTGTCCTTTGTAGGTCAGTTCAGGGCTTTGCTATCAGACTTGTACTGGATCCAGGAGTTTGAGATGGCAACATCAAAGACTACCTGACCGGCCGGTTGTGATTTTGTAACAATACAATGAGGAGCTTTTTCTTTCCCTGACTACGGGGATACTTAGTTTTCTGGAGATCGATTGAAAAGTGTATATTGAAGACGCTGCAACACCGTGATCTATCAGACAAACGCCCTTCTTGGCTGTTTGCTACAGCCAGCATATTGCGGTGAGTGCGCACTCCTGAGGGGTTGGACGTGTGACGCCAATACGATCTCCTGCAAGCTTCACTAAACATCTGGGCATCTGGAGACTTCACTTATATTGCACTTATCGGAGATATATATTTTGCACAGAGACACTTTTCATATTAATTTCAATTATGGACTGATCACGTTTTATATGATATAATTACCTAAGGGTCATGTTTGGTCAGTTATCTCTTGCGGATCAAGTATAGACCCATAAGGATAAATTAACTTTATTTATTGCATCATTTATTTAATTGAGTATTGATGCACAGAGACTTTTTTCACTTTTTGCATATTTTGCACGTTCTAAAAGGCTTGCACTAATTTTGTAGAGCAATCACATCTAATTATATTTATATACATTTTTTTAAGTTTGTTATATATATTATATATTTATTTATAATATTAATAACCATTTAATTGATTCACACACTGTGTATGAAATTATGTTCATATGAGAAGGGGTGGGTAGCCACCATCCACAGCACTAGACCCAAACTTTTTTGCACAATTTTTGCCTATTTTGCACATTATATCGAGGTTAGCACCTATTTAATTAATTTTATTCATATATTTACCTCACGGACAATAGATTCACACATTGTAGATGGAAGCGTGTTTATACTCTAAGTGTTAACACAGTATTAGATCCATTCCTTTAAACACTAATTGAACTATTAGCGCTGTATATTTAGTAAAACAACATCAAAGAAGTGACCGATCACGTGCTGTCCATTTTTTTTTAGGTTCTGCTTGACATTCTATAGAAGCTAAACATGCAGCCACATAATTCCACCTCACCCATGTTGTTATTATACTCTCTGATGACTGCAGGTCTTCTCACTTGGATGTGTGTTTTGTCTTTCTTGGACATTCTAGTGCAGATATCTTCAGGTTCTTTCCCATTTATGGTAGAGGACATTAGCACTGGCTTGTTGTAAAACCATTTTGTGACATCCAGCTCAGGACTCCTTCTGACCACCATCACTGCTGCTTCTCTTCCATCTTGTTGCAATTGTTTGTCAGCAGGTAGCTGACATGCCTTTGGCACCCTATTATTTGTTATGGTTCCAGTTGCTGGAAAGCCCCTTGCAAGCATCCAATAGCATGACCGATGTGAAGTACCAATCGAAGAAGAGCTGAGTACCTCTATTCAACCATGCGTAGGACTGCAGCTGCCTCAATGCCTGATCATTTGTCCTTGAAAGTATTCTCTCCTTGGTACATTTCAAAGTCCAGCATAAGACCACCTGGGGAAGCAAGGACAAGTACCTTCAAGCCAGTAGGGTGTGGCTTACCTGAAACAAACTGTCGGATTGGACAGCAGCCTGTGGAAGGGATGATTTGTTCATCAATGCAGAGCTTTACTGGTTTTGCAAGACTAAGGCAGCCATCCCTCACTCTGTCAAGAAGTGGCCTGACCTTCCACAGAATGTCTGTCTTTGTGTCTTCTGCCACATCAAGGTCATTGACAATTTTAAGTGAGTTTCTCAGCTTGAAGAACCTATTTTTTGTAATTTTCTTGCAAATTATTTGATTTTTTTTTTCTTGGCCTGAAAACGTGATTCTAGGATAGCCAAGGCAGGCCATGTAGCCTGGTATACCATACAAGCCCTTAATTACTTCTGGTGTTGTAACACACTCCTCTTGTTTGCAGCTCCCTTTGATTTGTTAATGCTGCAATATCTTCAAAGACCTTGGCGTCGATGCACCCGTGCAACCCAACTTGCACGGGTTTCTGGGTCATCTTTAGGATCAGTGTCAGGAGGCCTAGGTAGCATAGGTGTAAATCAAGGGAAAATCTGCAGTCGTTTCTCCATATGACAATTCTGCATCAGAATCTCCTTCAATAATGTTCAACAAAATCTTCTCTGCCTCTGTTATGTCCCCTTTAATAAAGTAGAAAATGCAATGAAATGCAATACATTAAGATCATCCTGGTGTCCACTATAGAGGACACTCATATATGTGTTATTTTTGTGACTTACAAATGATTAAAGTGCCATCAAACATAACTGCATAATTCCTAACATGTTAAAAAATAGGAATATAATTTTAAAAACTCAATAGGTAAAAGATATGTAACTTACTTTTACTGTTTCAATAAAACACCCTTGTTGACAGGGAAGCCATCTTGTGCAGAAATGATCATGAAGTTCTAGTAACCCCACCCCCACACATGTGATATCACTGGAAAACCCAGGCTGTGCTCTTGAATGGACAATGGGAATTAATGAGGCATAAATGAGTAAAAGGAGAGATTAACTAGTAGAAAGTCCACTACAGTGGACATAAATGAATGGGCTGTGATACACAAATAAGATACATTTTGGTTAATAGTTAAGGTACTTGAATGCATTTTTAGGATTTAACCCCTGAGTTTAGTGTTACTTTAAGAAAGGATGCAAAAATGTAGGTGGTGACTTTCATTGGGCACACACATGATAAAATCTGAATTTTTGGCTAGAAAACAGCTTCAAAACCACAAACAATGATATATGTTCTGAAAGCATAGGCCCTGCAGAATAAAAAAAAATGCTAGTTGCAATTTTTTTATGTAGCATGGTATTTGCGCAAATGTTTGTCAAACCAGTATTTTTAGGATGAAATACACAAAAATTAAATTTCGTGCACAGAAACAGAATATAATACCCACATTTTTGGTAAAATATAAAAGATGGGATCATGTTGGGTTCATAGATACCAAGCATGTCAAGCCTTAAAATTGTGAAGCCGCAAACAACTTAAATACCCATAATTTCCCATAGGGGACACTTTAAAAGCTTTTACAGCTCATTCGTTAACAGTGATTAATGGCCCTAGAATTACATTTTGTTTTTGCATGTAGGCACACTGACACGTGTTTGCCTATGTATGTGGGGGGCGGGGGACTTTATAAAGTTTTTTTGCATTTTTAAATTATTTTTTTTACTTTAATTTTTTATTTTTTTAAACACTTTTTAAAATTTTCTACACTAAATTCATTGCTATCACATATGGGGCTACCAAGCCTCCTATGTAATAGCAGATAGGGTGTGACAGGTCCTCTTTATTGATATATCAGACTTTAATGTCACCTAGGGACCCCAAAGAAGCTGAGGAAGCGGAGATCTGCTTCCCCAGCTTCTTCTCCTGTCTCTAAGAGCCGGAGAATGTGCACAGTGACACTGAAAGTGATGTAATACACATCACTTCTGGGTCCAGTGATCGGAGGAGAGATCAGTGTCTGGAAGCCTGCTAATCTCTCTCTGATCGTTGTGGGGAGACCCGCCATGTTGGTCCCAGGCCTACACGGGGGACAGCGGAGCCCGGGGAAGTTGGTGGCTGTGGAGGGGGGTGGAGACAACACATGCTGTGGATCGGTACAAACGTCTATACAGCCGCCGGATCGCTTGTATCTTAAAGGAGAACTATGAGGTGAGTGCTTTTCATTCACCTCATAGTTCTAGCCGACCTGTGACAATGAGACTGTCACAGGTCGGCTCAGTAGATCGGGAAGTGAGCGAACACATAGCGGTATTCGCTTACTTCTCGATCCTGTCACGGCTCTCTGCCGTGACAGGGGGAGGGGCTGGATTCCCCTCTCCCCGCTCCGATCTGCCAGCGCTGACTGGCGGAACGGATGGGGGAGGGGCGGGTACAGCTGGCTCTAACCCTAACCCCATAGTTCTCCTTTAACAGCCATTGCCGGCTGTTTAAAATGACACTAAGAACACGGCTGCAGCAGCGGTGTGGTATAACAACTTCTGTGGGCCGCCGTATATGTACCTATTGTGGTCCGGAAGTGGTTAAGTTTCTTTCTTCAGGCATAGTTTCATACAAATATCTACAACAATCATTCTTGTAGAGTGGTCATCAAAGAACACAACTTGCATAAGTCCACAACAGACAAGGAAGTTTAGATGCAGAGAGCTACAACATAAAAGACATAAGTAATGTTGTGAAACCAACATAACATCTTTGGTCATGGCTTTTCTTTCTTTTATCTGTATCTGTCTTAAAGCTGAATTGTGAGCTTCATGAAGATTACGGCTTAGTTAGGGTCATAGTAGTCATGTACCACTGTGACCTCAGCTGAACTGTATGTTTTGTGCATGATAAACATGCTTCAAAGTTGGTACCAAAATAGGTCACCGAATTAGTAATCTTTTTGTGGACAGGCATAAGAAGTTTCAATATTTTCATTTGCAAAAGAACAAGACAGATCATATAAAATACACTTTAGGATATAAAACACCAAGCATGTATTAAATATTGTAGACAGATGTTGTAGATCTCAGAACAAATGAATAGAGATGCTCATTGGTGAATGGGGGTTTTTATTGTGAGGGAACAATGCTAGAGAGCATTTGCTGTGAGGTTCCCATATAGGGCCTGGCCTAAGGGAATCATCCAAATATGAGGGGCCCATACCATTTTATGTCCCCCTTTTCAGTGTTCTAGTTTATTCCAACCCCAGTAACTGTCATTTTGCTGGATAGCTTGCGCTGCAAGAAAATGTCTACATAAATATAAATGATAATGATAATATATATATTATTACTTGTATTAAGCACATAAAATTATTAGAATACATATTTCAGAATAGTTGTCCATTAACTGCAGTGTACTTTGCACAGAGAGTCCAGGGACTGGACATGCTGTTTTAACAGCCTGAATCACAACACTGGTATAACAGAATCATAAATCTCTTGGCAGGTAACACATTTCATATGTATTTTGACTATGCATTTAGTTGTTAGCATGACATTTAGGGTAAAAAAGACATAGCAAAGTGAAATTCATTGGAAAATGGTAATTCAAATTAATAATGACAGGTAGTTAATCCTGTAAAACTTTTTAAAGTGTATTTCCAGTTTTGCAGTCAAATTGGTAGAAAAACCCCTCTATATGTTTGTTATGTGTTCCCATTCACACAGCATACCACAAAATAATTTAAAAAAATAAAATGGCTGAATCAAGTTTTATTTTTAGCTCATGCAATGTGAACGAGAACATGTAACAAATCCCAATTTGGCCGCAAAAGTGGAAATATACTTTAAAGTGATATTAAAGTCAAAAGGCTTTTAAGCTATTTCAAATGCTGAAAACCACTTACAATGGATGCTGCTCCTTGAGGTTGTAAAATCTTAGTTTCCTGCAGAATCATCTGGTTCCCTGAGCACTAGCTCTGACATCCTGCTTTGGGGTAGCTTCTTTTCCTATGGATCCACTCTTGTGTGTGCTTGTAATCTGTCTCCACAAATACACAGGCACAGCAAGGCAAGCAGCTCCTCTGCTCTGTGCTCCCCTCTCTTCCTTCCACCCTTCTCCAAGCTAGTAGATGAACAGTTGATGGAAACTGCACTTTCCTTTGTGATCTAGTACTGGACAGGAAGCTCAGGGAAGCTGGGCTGACAGAGTTGGAGCCAGCTGTTCAGAAACATTACAAATCTAATTGCTGGGGCAAACATGTAAAGAGATACTTTGCTGGCCAATGTGTATTTGGGGATCTGGGTGCATTATTGAAAAAAAGTTTGATAGTTTAATACTACTTTAAATGTTCTTCAGTCTCATAGTATATGATAGGGTAAGCAGCAATTTTAAGTGCTAATTCTTGTTGCTTATTGTGGTAGATGTCTAAACAAGACAAAAGGAATTAAAGATGAGTTTCCAGCCAATAAGATGTGTGTTTTAATTTTATAATTCTTAAGAGGAAAATCCTCTTTTCTGCTGATATTTTAACTAATCAAGCCCAGTGTGCATTGCAGTTGCCTTCCGAAGTTTTATGGATGGCAAGAGCTGTAAGGTAGAGGTTTTGGAAAAGACCCCATACACATATTTCTTAGACCCTTTTATGTAATTCATTAAAACAATCTTTGACTACAGTAAAGTTCAGAAATCTGGTTGGTTGTACTGTTGTAAACTGTTCTGTTTAAAAAAAGCCTTTGAGATGTGCCAACTTTACTTACTACTCCATTTAACAGCTATATCCAATAACAATAACCTCATATAATTTCAACATTTTATTCAAAATCATGAGTGTGACGCTAAATCTTTGTCCAGACTGATTCAGCCTTGTGTTAAATCACTTGAGAACACCTGTATGAGGGTAGTATTTCTCTTGAATATCTAATTTTTCTTGTAATAAATCTCTCAAGTATAGCAAAGCTGGATAATGGAGTTCTTTTAACTAGAAATCTTGTATAGCTCATTAATTTATGAAACTAACATGATTATTGCCTGTAGCAATCCACTTGTCACTAGATATTATAATTAGGCTTCATTTGCAAGGAAATGCGCCAATTTCATTAGAAAGAAATAAGTCAACTTAACTGGGCTTCTGTTTAAAGGACATTTTAAAGGCATGCTTGAAAGACCTTCCAGTCTGTGTCCTGTGTGGTATATGGATAAATGTGTGACAAAAAAGGGGTTAGCATAAAGAGAATGGCCCCCCCACAGACAAAATTTAATTGTTGTCTGCATCTGAAAGCGATCACTTACCTGTGGCCTTACCCAGACCTGTGAAGACAAATCGAAGCCAAGCCACTTCGCTAATGTCTGAGGATAGCCTCAAACAGGTCAATATTCTGTGTAGAAGATGTATGATTCAGACATTGAAAGCCTATGCGTGCTAATGCCTGCCCAATAGTCTCTGCTGGCAAACTAAAACTTGACAAACATAGCCATTCATATCGCATTATATATCTCCAGTCAACCAGTACAGCAAAAAGATCCGTCTGAGGTGGGTATAATATACAAATTGAGGACAGCTCTACTGCTGCTCTTATCACAGCATCTATGGAGTGTTTTTCAGAATTTTCCCACCCTGTTGCATGGCTTCTTCTCGGAGTATGGCCTTCATTAGATCCATCCAAACCAAAACTTCCAATGAAATCAAAAGTTGTAAAATGTATTGGCATCCTTGAACTTTGTGCATTTCTCAAATTGGTTCCAATTGGTACCAGTGATGTGCGGTACCTTCCATGTTGGGTGAGGCATTCTTCCCTGTCCCTCACTTGCTTGTCACTGGTGAGGCATCGAGATCGATGTCCTCGGTGTTTGTTTTCTTTTTTTTGATTGGACAGCTTGGACCAATGGTGCTTTGCTATTGGTCCAAATCATTCAAAGGGTTCAAGCCTCTAACACAGATTAGAGGTTGTTGCAGCTCTGGCTTCACTATGTTAGGTTACACAAGCAGTGGGGAAGCCCGCTGCAGTGTAACCTAACTTAGCTGTCAAAAGCCGCATGCAGCGCCGCCTGTAATTAACAGGCAGCGCTCCGTCCATGACAGGTTACACAGCGGGGAGACTTTCCCTGCTGTGTAACCTGTTACAAGCCTCTCTGAATGGAGAAAAAGCTGTCAGCTTCAGACTTGAAGCTGGCAGCTTTTTCCTGCACAATACTAGGTGAGGCTCTGCCTCCCCTGACCGCACATCCCTGATTGGTACCTACATGTAATATTTTAGATTACTTGGTTATTTTCTGCTTACCATGTATGGATATAACTTGAAATGCCAATCTTTGAATCATGAGTTCTATCAGCTGTGGATTTCTTTCAGTTTTGGATGAAGTGAAGCAGGCTTAATTTCCCAGCCAGCTTTCAGCATTGTCTGTTAGATCCCCTTGCCCTTCCTACACACACACAACCCTGAACACAAGCCTGTGACCTGTCCATACTTTGTAGTGGAAATGTATTAGGAAACACACAGTACAGTATTTCTCTGCCCTATTCTCTATAATGGATGCTGCTGAAGATTATATGTAGAACTTTCTTGGTCTGGTGATAAAGGTAGCTTGGCGAAAAAGGTGAACAAATTTTGCTTAGGATAGGGCAGGTCTGACCATGCGACTTCTGACAGCCAAGAAAAGTTTAGGTATGATTGTTCCCCATGTTGCAATAATGAGTCATTAGTTTCTCTATAATATAGGTGTTGAATGGCATCAGTTTTGTGATAGGTTAATCCAGTATTTATTTTTCCTTTCTATAAAATGGGTGTAATATGAAATAATTTCAATAGTCCAGTATTTATTGTTTATTATAATGTGACATATTGCATTCAACAGGATAACCTGTCAATTCCACTGATGTATAGTACCTGCATGTCAGGACAAATCCTATTCCCTTGTCTTTGCTTAGTCTATAAGAAGCCCCTTGTTACACTGTACATGCGGTTGCCACGTTTATGTTGCTTTCCTGCACAGTGTTTCTGAGTTTATGAGTACAATGATGCGTTCCCTGAATTTCAATGAACAAACCAGATTTCCAATTAAGCTACATGTGGAGATTTATTACACCTTGGTTTTGCCCATTTACAATGCACTGCAGCATATTTATTTATCTCCTTGGCGGAAAATACACAATTACACTATACAATGACTTATTCCTATTCTTTGTATGTATTAAAGCTACCAGCCTCTCAGCAAGTCGGTCTCCCACTCTTTATCAGTTTGTTTTTGTTACCCAGTCACAATGCAACAAAAGGCTCAGGAGGAGCCTAGAGGAATGTCTGACATTCTTGCTGCAACCTTCATGATAACATGTTTGTGAAATATTCTGATTCTTATACACTGTAAAAAAAAAGATGTAATTTATATAAATATGTATGGAAACTTAATTTTTGTATTGTTTTTTTTTGTCTCCCAGGGATTTTGCATATGTGGCCAGAGACAAGGATACAAGGATTTTAAAATGCCACGTGTTCCGATGTGACACACCAGCAAAAGCCATTGCGACTAGTCTTCACGAAATTTGTTCTAAGGTACGATGCAGGACAGGTGAACTTCTAAAAGAAGCAGCTTCATTTGAGAGCATTTGTAGATGGAGGAATGGGACACAGCTGTCATAAAGATATTGCTATAGGGCGACTATGGCTAAATGCATGCCAATAGTCCAACTACTGCTAATACGGTTTAAATCACGTATACAGGCACAGTTATACTTTCTGGAAGATTTTTTTTACAATTCACCCACTCCTGTAATGCCATATAAATGTTTTGCACCATTTAGCCATCCATTTTCACATGATTGGGTGTTTGAAATGAACTCTGGTTCATGTCAGTGCACCCCTACCCCAGTTTACAGAAGTAAATCAGGCCCACAACCCGGTGGTTACTGCACTGTCTATATCTACATGTAAAGGTGTAAAGCAGCCAGAACACAAAAAATGCATACTGTGCTAGCTGCTTTGAATGTTTACATTGTTTTGCCTTGCTCTGCAGATAGTGGAGAAATCATCTCAAGCAGTAATAAAGGTGATAAATATGAAGAATAATGAATAGTCTCTCTAAAATAAATCCATTAACAATGGAAATGCTCGATGTCTTACAGATTATGGCAGAAAGGAAAAATGCCAAAGCTACGGCTTGCAGTTCCTCACAGGAAAGAACACATGCTAGCCTGGATGTACCACTGCAAGGTAGGATGTGTTACTAGACTATATTGCTGCAGAACTTCATGGTTGTCTTTTTGTTTATAGTGCTGGATCTAAATAGAAGAGCTTGCTAAACTCATAAACCATATAGTGTCCTCTAAATTGCTGCACATCCCAACTGGATACTGCAGACATCTATTTTATTAATAGGGTAAAAATGAAATGGTACTTATGAGTATTTCATATGTACCTGTTGCCATCAGGTGCTTAGTTACAAGTTACAACAGCAGCTCTGTTGTAGCTGATTAACTCCTATGCTGTGGACTTCAATATTTGGAAGATGAGATAACACAGACTGGAGAGTGTGTCATACAGAGACATGGACATAAAGCTTAGTCAGTTACTCACAGGGTGCCTCAACCTAAGCAGATAGTGCTGGGCTTTCTTATTATAAAATGTATATGAAGTATCATCAATGTACCCTGTAAAAAAATGTTTTTGTCACCAGCTGTCAGTCCTGCTATAAGGCTATTGATGATATCATAACTCAATAACAGTATCTGTAAGGCTGTGAATCTATACACAAGACGTTACCTACCTAGTCATCATTTTGTCTTCATTATTTGCAGTTTCTATACCTAAGTATGGAAAACATATGTGTACTTTAAATGTATGTTATGCTATACAACCTAATTTCTGTGAAGGCATGTTCCTATTTGTATCCTATGTCCCTTTGTCCCTATGTCTGACAATGTCCAGCTGGTTAGTTTGACATATAGATTGACAGTGATTGCCTACATAGAAAAATAGCACATACTGTAAGTGTCACTGTCAATTAGAAGATTTTAAAGTCAGCCACACTTGGACATTGAGCGGGAGAAGTACAGGTCAGCTTGACCATATACTAAGGTGGCCAAATTATATATGTAGAGCAGTTTTGAACCCTTATGAGACTGAGATCAGCCATATCGGTTTTCATGTTGCTAGAATCTGTACTGTTGTTTGTCTACTACTAACTACAATATGAAAGTTAGGCTTCAAATACTTTTTTAGTGTACATTGGTATTTGGCTTCAGGCATTTGTTGACTTGAACTGATAGAGGAATTCTTCTGACCAGTGTTACCATTTTGCTAGATAATATATTATTAGTATCAGGAGAGGAAAGCACTGAAGTTATATTGGAACAGCACCCTATAAAATATTTCTATTATAGGAAACAGTGAAGCCAGTTTATTAGTAGTGCTAGCACTTATGTATGCCATAGTTTCAGCTTTGGATATCTATTGTGTCATTTGCAATTTTTATTCAGCATTATGAAATGTTTCAATAATAGAAACTAGAAATATCCTTTGCCTGTCTACAGAATGTCAAATTATGTTTCTAGGCCCTGAGACCACCCAACATACAGTATATTTGTTGATTAGTGTTAATAGTGGTACATTTATAATTCTGTTTTTCTTCATCTGCAGTAGAATTCCCAACACCAAAGACAGAACTTGTGCAGAAGTTTCATGTTCTGTATGTTGGCATGCTGTCATGCACTAGACCAATAGGTAAGTAACAAAGGTCTAAGCTAATGTAACTGTGAAGAACCTATCGAAATGATCAAATCTAAAATTAATGACACCCTCCCAACCCCCCATACTAACCTTACCAGCAATCTATTGGCACTTCTTCCTCCTGTGCAGCCAACACATAAATGACAGGTGCCAGCGACCCATGGTAGCATTGAAATCTCTCCCCCAGTCACGTGACAGTTCTAGGGCCTAAAGATTGTCTGCTAGACTTGAGCACTTTCACATAGAAGCAGGTCACATGATCCTATGTTCGGACGGGAGCGCGTGGTGAAGACACAGGTAAGTTTAAACCTGTTTTAAAAGGTTGTTTTTTTTAAACATTTTTGCATATATCTACTGTGTGCTGGCAGTAGATATATGCCAAAAAAGTGAAGGTTTAATAACCCTCAGAGATTTGAGTTTTTGTTTTATATATCTTATTGCCTACGTTTTACTTGACTGAATGTAATCTGTCTCCATGTTTAACTTCTGAAAGTCCAGCCAGAGAGCAGATAACATAAGACATAAGATGGCTGCTATAACCTCTGGTAGTCAGAAAAGCTTTTTTTTCTGCCACTCTGTCATTTAGTTTGACTTTGTTACTGGCCTGACATGCCATTTCTCTGTCCCAGGAGAATGGCCTTACCTTACCAGCAACCGAGGCTCTGAAATGAAAGTTGGCAGGGTTTGGAGTCCAGGAAAAATCATAACTGGGTGCTAATAAAGGAATAGTGGGCACCTTGTAATCTAAACATCAGTTATTCACAGTTACCAATTACATTTGTTGCTTGTGATCAAATCTCAATGCTTATAGTTACAAATGTGAACCTTTTGGGTTTTTTTAAGGTATGGATATCATTAATGAAGCAATTGAAGGGCTTATAGACAACTCAGACAAAGAAGATTGGGTTCCAGTTATTATGAATGTAGCTGATGCTACTGTAACAGTTAGTAAAGAAAAGGTGAGTAGCCAAGGAATATACTTTACATATACAGTATGTTGTGTGGAGTGCATTCACAGCTCTGCACTAAATTAGCTGTTTTTACTAACTGAAAGTGCATCTAAGCTGTAGTGAAAAGGGCAGTAACCCACAGCAATGAATCACATTTCTAATGAAAGATGAGTTCTGATTAGTTGTTTTCTAGTACTACTATATTGATCAATCTATAATCTTTTGATAGCTCGTATGGACAAGATGGAAACTTTGTGTGTTTTTTCTCAGTCGCACGGAAGGCTTGGAACATGTGTTAAGTTTTTTTGTTGTCTTCATAACCTTTGGTAAATTTCCTTATATTTCTGCTCATCAAAAACGTTATTGAGATAACTCCCCTACACACCATCTGATCTTATGTGTAGCATACTGAAACAATTTATGGGTGGCACCATGTTCAATGAGTGTAAGATATTTAACCAGCACACTTTTCTCTTCATGACTAAAGTTCCTTTTTTGGGCATTATTGAAGTCATGAAAAGAAGGATGTCCAGGTGATGTATCTTACACTCATCTCTCTTATAGGGATAGAGAGTACTGAGTACAAACCACACACTAGGACCACCATAACTCCATAACCATAACTCAGTACCACATAGCCCACCCTTGGCTTGTGGTTTGTCACATATTTATTGTAATTTAGTTATTACAGGTATTTACGTAGCACTGACAATTTATGCAGTTATTACCCAGGTGAAATGGATATGTAAATATAGTCCAATGACTACAATAATATTCACATAAACACCCCTGGATCTGAAGATTCTTAGACAAAAGAAGTAGTTCCATCAGCAATATACATTTATTGGTAGGGTTACATATTTACAAATAACACACAAAACAATATTTACAAGACAATGTACAAGTGTGGTGGAGTTTTACCTCTCAGCTTCTCGCCGGTTAATACTGAATGCCTTTGTGTTCCAGGTAAAAAAGAGAGCACGTGGCCTGCTAACAATACCTTATATATCCTCCTTTCTGTACACTGCCTACCAAATGTACATTGGGCGTAACCTGATTGGAGGATTTAAATAAGGTTGCTGTTTATCCCCCATGTGAGATGTGATAAGCAAACAAAACAATAGGTAGGACTTTAAAGCAGACAGATTCACAGTAACACAATTGAGGAACTGAGAGTCACATAACATGCAGATAGATGCAGTCAAATATATGTATTATATTATCTAATTAATATATTACACAAGCAAAACTTTATATGGCAACACAGTGCTTAACATACTGTACATTCATATCAGTCCCTGCACTCATGGAGCTTACAATCTAAAGTCTTTATTTCACATATATATATACAGACATCCCAACCTGCAAAACCTTATTTCAGGGAGGTTCCCGTCTCATTTCAGGGAGGTGCCCTTTCTTATTTTTTTTTACAGCGGCCGTCGTCAGAATATAGAAGAAATAATAATGATATTAATAATAATATTATATATTTATTTATATATACATCAGATTTGTGAATTGATGTTCAAGTGTCACAATTTATTAGACAGCCCGGGACCTTTTTAAAAAAACACCGAGGAGTAAAGTCCCTGATACACAGTTGACTAGTTGCTATGGGCAGCAAATGAAATAAATGTTCTCTATAACTAGACAACTAGGACATATAATTGATTCTATATTATCCACAAAGGGTTAACAGCTCTCTCTCAACCCTGCAGCAGTGCCTGTACCTGCTCTCAATAGTAGTCTATGTCCGCCCTCTCTGTGCAGCAAGTAGCTTCTTCCTTCTGAGAGCCAAGCCTCGTTCTGAGGCTACTCTAGAGATCACATGACCTTCCTCCAGGAGGCAAGCCTCACTCTGAACTTTTACCCACTGATATCTTACCTGAAAGGTTTACTCAGAGCAAACCTTTCAGGGAGAAAATGCCTCTCTCGCGGACATCAGGGAGCCGCTATCTAATAGAGGGAAACTCCCTAAACATCAGGGAGACTCGAGATCCCTGTATATACATACTGTACATGCACACACGTACTAGGGCTGATTTAGAGAGGAGCCAATTAACCTACCAACATATATCTAGAGAACCTTTTTTCTCAACCACAGTGTTGTGGCACCCTGGTGTGCCTTCTGCCTTCCTTGATATTTTTGCACTGTGTCATGCCTTTCCATGGTGCAGGCAGGCTTCTGATGCGAAAGGGCTACTTTGACCTGAAAGGAGGGGGCTTTGATGTGAAAGGGGAGCATTCTGATGTGAAGGGGGGCTCCTGATTTGAAAGGAAAGCTCTGATGTGAAGGGGAAAACCCTGTTTTTTGTGTCATTGTGTGAAGTCTTCCCTAAAATCCATAACAGACCCCTATCTGGGATAAGAGTCTGGTATGGATTTTGGAGGGGCCACACATAATTTATTTACATTTACAGTTTTTACATTTTAAAGATTTTGCATACTTTTAAAGGGTGCCGTGGCTTAAAAAATGTTGAGAATTAGAGTGTTGGGGGACATCAGAGTACTCAGAGGAAACCCAAGCAAACACAGAGAGAACATGTAAACTCTATGTAGATAGGGTCCTGACCAGGATAGCATCTAAACAACGTGCTGAGGTAGAGTAGTAATGGACATAGTATGCTATAATGGTAAGAAAACACCAGGCGCCTAACCTGGTGCAATAATCCTTTTATTAATGGAAATAATAAAAAAACTCTTTATACTTACAAACGGAGGAAGAACTATGTCTCATTGGACTTGTAGTCCTCACTGGGTGAACTGCTGTGCAAATAGATGAATTGTTCAGTAGCTCTGCTAGATGTAGAGTCTCACTGTCACTTAGCTAAATGCGTTTTCGGGGAACTTCCCCTTCTTCAGAGCTGAGTAAGCTGACTAATGATAAGCTGAGTTTATACTCCGTGGTCAATCAATGAGCCTCCAAGGTTTCCAAATCTGGCCAATCAGCCAATGGCATTTGGTTGCTAGGAGGCCCCTTCTCTGGCCAATCAGAGCTCAGGGGTTGTTACCTTCCGAAAACCTTGGAGGCTCATTGATTGACCACTAAGAAGGGGAAGTTCCCCGAAAATGCGTTTAGCTAAGCGGCAGTGAGACTCTGCATCTAGCATTTCCATGAATAAAAGGATTATTGCACCAGGTTATGCGCCCGGTGTTTTCTTTTCCTTTCTATGCAGTTTCCAGGATCCCTTGTCTGTTACGGGGCGGTCTTACTGTATTTTTATTAACTCTTTAGGCCACAGGAGGGTTTCTTTAGTTGTGCAGTTGGCGCTGGTCGTGTAATTTTTGTGGCTTGGGAATATGCTATAATGATGTTCTTAGGACTGATAATGTATTCATGATAAAACGTTGGTGAAAGGATTTTCACATGTCTGACTTCTCAATTTTACTCTTATCTTTTCATTTTGGTATCAATGTCTGCTCCTGCATTGAGTGTTATCTGTTTACTCTGAGTTAACATGGCTATACAAGGCTCACATATGTCAACTGGAGGGGTCTCATTGGAACAGTAATCAGTGCTTCCAAACTGTAGAAGCATTCATTATTGTAAGTGGAGATTTTTTGACAGCAGTGCAGATTATTCCTTTTTCTGTGTGTACAGCATTGTAGTATCAGTCAAATGCTGAATGTGTCCCAGCAGTGTTAAGTTGACTGTACACTGCATTCTGCTAACTATGCCAGAATTTGGGCTGTGTGTGGCCCTGCCGGCACCACACGGCTTTACACGAGTCTGAGGATCAGGTGATTATAACATTGTTATTTTCCTACCTAGACCAAAAGGAGCAGTTAACCCTTGCAGTGCAGGAGTAGCCCCATTGCAAGGGTTAATAATATTTAAGTTCTGCTTTAAAGTAAGAAATCCCCTACCAAGATTTTTTACTTACCTCAGCAATTCAGCTTTCATAGACTTGAATGGGGCTGCACTCTCAGTACAGCTCCAGCTGGCCCCACGCCTATCAGGGCCAACAAAATCAATCAGGATAGGTTTTTTTTAAGTTGCCTGATCAATGGTACTTCTCACCACTGGTTTGAGAGTCACACACATGACATTGTTGCCTGGATCCAAAAAACAGGAAGCTTCTGTCATGCACTAATAAAACCTTCTGTTAAGATTGGAAAGAAAACAAGTTCAGCTACTACTTCCCATGCACCACTACCTTTAAACAGGATTTGGGTAGCAAATGATTGTAAATGAAATTAACACCTTTATATGAAACCGTAGTATCACTGGCTAGAAAGTGTGATTAAACACATTTTTCTCAGCTGTGTATAGACATGTGCATTATAAATTCATCAGATTCCTAATTATCCGGGCTGGGAATCAATATATGCAGCTTATACTTTACATGTACAATTACAACACCTAAATCAATTATTGCAGCTTTGATTTTTTTTGTGTGGAGAAACAAGAAATATGTGTAGGACTCTCCATTCCTTCACTGCAGCTCTTCACATGCTGCAGCCATTTTTTTCAAGATTCGGGGGTTGAAAAAGCTGCAACCCTTGTTGTTGGAGACTAAAAATGGCTACAACATATTTTATGGGGGTATTGTATAAAGTGTAAAATAGCTGTTATCTTTTTTCTGGGTCCTTTGTTTTTGCTATGTTTTTCCTTGCTTTTATAGGAACAGGTTCACTGCCTTTCAGCACAAAGTTATCTGCCTTGTGAGCTGATTTAAGTTTTTTCATTTCTTTTTTTTTTCTAATATCATGTAATATTGAAATTTGTCACATTTATAAGGCATCAAAACTGGAATTTGAGCACATTTACATGATTATTTGCAATAAATGTGCCTATTTTACTATAAAGTCAACAATTTTACTAAATTTTGCTGCTTTTGTTTGCCCATTTTTTTTTCATTTTGTTCTTTTTCTTATTCTTAATAAATATGATGGAAAATGATTAGAGAAGGTGAACATATTTCAGTTTACTCCTCATAAATTGCCTCCTTAAACGTGACTAGCCCTCATAATCATCTTTATTTAAAGAGTTTGGTAGGCAGAGTCACGGCAGAAAAAGACCAAGGGGTCTATCAAGTCTGCCCCTTGATTTATTTGTGAAATTACATTTAGTGCTTTGTAAGTACCATGTTTTAATTTTTTTAATGAAATGATGTTAAGTGCTTACTTACATCCAATGTAAGCTCATGAACAAAGATCATGCATCAGGGTAACTTGGGATCCCTCCTAAAATTCCGACCAGACCTAAAGGGTCTGGTATGACTTTTGGGGGGAACCCCATGCTTTTTTTTTAAATGGGGTCCTTCCTAACTTTCCTACCAGATCTTAAGGGTCTGGTGTTGTTTGGGAGGGGGAACAGCACACTTTTTTTTGTTTTCTTTTTAAATATCATTTGTTTTCTTTTTAAATGTCATTTTTGTCTTTATGTGTGCAACTCTACAGGCGGTTTAAGGGGACCACCCCCCCAGGCACGATATTTAGAGGAATTTTTCATTTTTATTGTTTCACTTTAAGTGATGTTAAAATCACTGCTCCGGTAAAAGCTGTATTTTTTAAAAGTGTTTTTTTTTCATTGATTCCTGTCCCCCAGGGCTGCACCCAAATCCCCATACCCTTTTTATGGCCAATAAATTGCATATAAGCCTTCAAAATGGGTACGTGCTAACTTTAGCATGCATCCGCAGACCGTAGTATGTTTGAGAAGAGGCTTTGGGGACCGCTCCCACAGATGGAGAGAGTCTGTGAGGAGTAAGGTAAGTATTACACCTTATTCTTCCACCCTTAGACTTAACAAGCATTTAACCCTTGCCATGTGGGAGGGGGGGCATTTCAAGTTTTTTTTATATAACTCCCAGAGTTCAGCTTTAAATATCTTTAACACATCATTTCCATGGTAATTGGGGATAACTGTAACCTGTAAAAGTTTTATGCTTGTTTATAGCCAGTAGATTTCTGGAAGGAATAGAAGAAGCCCTACAGCATTCTTTCTATTACTGCTAGGTGGCTTCAAGGTCACATTTCACTGGGAAGCTGTGCATGCACAATGACATTTAGATGTGTGCACAAAATAATAAATGGTGCTGCAATCACTGAAGCACAATAATCCTCTCATTTTTTTTGCATTGTGAATGTACATAATTTAGAGAACAGATGTTTGATTTAATAGCTTTAGTTAGTAATTAAGTGCATCGTATGTCTGGAGTTAACCCTTTCCCAGGCCACAGGAATGCAGGCTTTGGTACATGCTGTGTGCAGTAATAAGGCATCTTTGTAATAGCGTGGGAAATACTTTCTGTTACCCTTTAACTGCTTCATTTTTTGGAGGATAACAACACTTAACACTCTTTGTTTGTATTGTTGCCCATGAGGGAAAGCTGATTTCCAGGCAAATGGCTAAATACGCATTTAAAATAAGTAAATAAGTGCATGGGAGCTGTCCTACCTACCAGAAGATTTGTCATGCCAGTCTTGAGGTTTACACAGCCCTGATGGCATAGCCAGGTTGGCGACCCGACTTTACTCTGCTGCTGTTAGACAATATACCTTGTGATTGGACAGAGAAGGAGCAGCAGAAAGACTCAGTCTGTGTGTTTTTGGGGACGCACTAGAGGCGCAGGTTCTAAGAAGGGCCAGGTCTTCCACAGAGCCTCTAATGGTGAGGATGATTGTCTGCTGGACACCTTCCAGGTTGCGGCTCTCTAGCTCAACCGCACAGACTCAGGAAACTAGTTGCAGCACCAGGGCACAGGACAGAAAGGCAGATAGGGGAAGGCCTGTACATAAACAGCAGTACAGGATAGAGAGGGACACTGGAGCAGAAGTCCAAACAACAGTGGAAAGGGAACACAAGGAGACAATAGAGAGACAGCACAACACAGCTATCTGGAGATAACAGAGGAGCGCGGCTGCAAGGACAAACAGCCAAACAGGGAAGACAAACTCACAGGTAAGCAGGATCTCACAGGGAGCACAAGGGAACAACAGGAGACACAAGAAACAAAGCAGCTAAATAGCAAACAGCAGGGATCCAAGGCAAATAGTATAGAGGGGATCCGGTAAAGTGTAACTACTTGTTGCTCGAACATCAGGCAACAAGTGCACTGAACATTTAACACTGAGGTTCAGCGTGGATTGGCAGGGAGCCGAGCACCTGAGACAGGAGTAAAAATCTGAAATGTGGTACACCAATGCAAATAAGCCCCCCTGCCGGCAGACACCACAACCACCGGGCCAGGGTTGGGGAAAAGAGGCCCTTGCCCCCATCGGCATGTGGACAAGATGCTTTTCCAGGGGGGACCCTCCCAGTGTTGCATAGCAACTCTCCCTTTACTGCCATGTCAGGCCAGTGTTTGGATAAAGGGTCTGGTATGAAATTTTAGCAGGAACCCCACTGTATTTATTTATTTTTTTTAATTTTCTGGGGTTGGGGTTCCCAATTAAAATTCTTACCAGACCTAAAGGGTCTGGTATGGCTTTTGGGGGAGACCCCAAGCAATCTTTTTTTACATTTTTAACTGGGGGTCCCTTCTAACATCCCTACCAGACCTAAAGGGTCTGGTATGACTTTTGGGGGGAGCCCCACACACTTTTTTAAAGATCTTTAACTGGGTGTCCCTCCTAACATCCCTACCAGACCTACAGAGTCTGGTAGGGCTACCTCTGAGGTAGTGTGCAGAATAACTGGGGAGCATTCAGCTATTCACTCACTGCTGTTCGGCCCCTATGAGGCGGACTTGTTCTTCACTTTGGTTCAGGAGAACGAGCTGAGGCTGTTCGGCTGAACCGAAGAGAGGCGATGTACGGTTGAAATCAGCCATAGACGGCTGAAGTGAATAGCTGAACGTGGTTCGGCTTGGTTATTCACTCGGCTGCTTTTGGCAGCTTAGTGAATAACTCCCGTAGTGATTTCAGTCATTCCTATTTTTCTAACAGTTTTCTGTTCTTTTAATTAGTTCAGAATTCTCATTTATCAGTTGCAGCACAGTGATTTTATTTTGTACAAATCCAATTGTTTGTCTTCTGTGTTTGTACAAAGAAGCATTCTCTCATTTCATAGTTGGTTGACTTCTGTAAGACAGTTTGCAGATCATTTGGTCTGTAACTGAAAAGCAGACATCTGTAAAATTGAATACTACAACAGTGAAATCCTCATTCATAAAACTCCAGTTAAGTCTCTGTTTTGGTATACTGTCAGTGAGTGCATCAGAAATGGAATAAAGCATTTCTATTCATGCTTGTGGCTCCCACATATTCCCATCCTGTGACTAGAAATGATACACACTGTAAAAGGACAATGGAAAATCAAATGTCCGAGGCTGGCATTGATTCAAGGTTTTACATTTTCTTTGAAATATAAATTTTCCTTAAAAAAATTATTGGAAGTTCACATTTATATTTACATTTAGCACTACCGGTAGTCATTGTGCATGTGACTTTCTAAACATTGATTTGTATTGCGTTCCAGATTTAGATGAACCACACCTGTTTATGTTCACTGTATGCACTGTTGTGATGAACAGAACTCCAGCAAAAGTTTTGTAAAGAATGGAGGAGTTCTTTTGTGCAATTTTTAGAATGCAGTTTATACATGTAGTACTTGTGTCCTAAAATTTACCAAATTTCGAATAATTAATCTATATATTAAAGGCTTAATTTACCTTTGAGACCATATTTCATGTTGCACCCGTATACAGTATTGCTTTACTGGCTCGAGTGCAAAAACAAATTCAAATTGTTTTCTCTTATGAAGAAGTGTTAATTTATTTTTTTATCACAACCTTTCTTAAAGAAGGCCAGGTGTGTAGAGCTGTTCAACCACAAAGATCTCTCAGTGTGGGAGTGACAATGATAACTAAGTCTAGTGGCTCATAATTAAAATCTGGACTTACTGTTCATTTTACAAAGATGTTTCTATCTGTATGTGACCGTTGTATGAAAACTTTCATGGTTTACCACACAAGAAACTCAGGTTGGAAAAGGCACGACTAGTTCTTTATCATTGTGTCATACCTGTGTATGACCAACTCTAAGAATCAAGCTGTAAAGCTCTTTTAACGACCAATCTCCTGGTTAACTTCATAGGTGTTCATATTTTTTTTGTTAATGGGGTAACACTCTGTAGAGGAAAAAACCTAATTCAAGTGTATCAAGTTTGAAAACTGAACACAAAAGAAAATGGCACTTTTGGCTAGATGCCGAAAGTGCAATTTTCCTGCCAATACATTGGCGCATCCCTGCTTTCCCTGCTGTGTCCCAGCGGGGAGGAGAGAAAGTGTGACATCCAGCCAAGCGCTGCGGGAGGAGAGCGCTGTGAGTTGGCCGGCATCTCTCCTCCCACACCACTCAGCCTCCTGTCACAGTCTGGCAGAGCGGTGTGTGGGTGGAGACAGGCTGCGCTGTCACAGGAGGCTGAGCTCTCCTCTCTACACCGCTCGCTCAGCCTCCTGTGACAGCTGTCAGAGAGGAGAGTGAGGGCAAACACTCAGCGATCAGTGATCGCTGAGTGTTTGTACATAATTGAGGACACGGTATGGTTACTATATCCTCAATTATGAATGAATGGGAAGTGAGCTACATCACCTCCTGTCCATTCATAGTTGTAGTTATAGGAAACACACAATGTCCTCATGTTATGAATGAACAGGAACACTCAGTATAGAGGATTCATGTTCATTGATATTTCATAAATAAAAATAAAATATTAGAAAAATTTGAAAAAATGGAAATAAAAAACATTTTAGGTTTCGGCCTGACAATTTTTTTAATTTCGGTTTCGCTTCAGTTTTGACATTTCCATTTCGGTGCACCTCTACTGATGCGCCTATGTGGTTAGAATAACTGTATGCTGTGTCAATGTCATGGACTACTGCAATTTTTGTTTTGCATTTTCCTTTATACCTAATGTAGTCATATTCATTTATTTTTCTAAAACATTCCAGAGAAAGCAGCATTTCTCAGAATTACCCGGTTGAGCAGGAAAACAGTATTCCAGTCTGCAGTTACTGGTTAGGCTGTTGGATTACAAAGACTGATTTACAAAAACACTTCATTTTATCTATTCTGATCTATCTATGATATATTAAGTTGCCATTATGTATTTCTAATCTGATCTGTCTTGCAGGATGAAGAGGTCTTGGTTGAATGCAGGGTCCGCTTCCTATCCTTCATGGGCGTTGGCAAAGACATTCACACATTCGCTTTCATTATGGACACTGGAAATCAGCACTTTGAGACTCATGTCTTCTGGTGTGAGCCGCATGCAGGAAATGTTTCTGAAGCTGTGCAAGCAGCCTGCATGGTGAGAGGACTTTCCTGAAATTCAGTCTTTCCAAAGTCCCATGTAATATAATAAACTACAGGCTCACAAGCCTCTTACTGTGTTTACCACAAGTCAGTTGTACAGAGCTCCATAGAAATTGTTAACACATTTGTTGGTACTTCATATATGTGGCGCTTTATATCTTTATGCCATATTAAGGCCATGTGACAAGTGAATTTAGAGTATATAGAGAAGTTTTTTAAGATACTATTTTACAATAATTAATGCAACTAAAACTCTTTCTGTCTATACCTATGTAATGTTTAGTATTTTGTGGTTTTATTTGCTGTGCAAACAAAATATTTCAGATCTATTTCTGCCTAATTAGTAAGTGTATGACAGAATAGAAAGTAAGGTAAAATCTCACCATTTAAATTACAGACAGAAATAAAAACATTAATCCTAACCCTTGCTCAACCTATCCTAATCTTAAAAAAAAAATTATTTTTTTTGGCTCAAAAAAAAAACACACTAGGTCTTATTTACGGGGTATTAATAGTTCTTTAATAGCTCATTAATGTACAACATTAAAAGCTCTATTGACAGAATAGCTCTTTCTTTTTGCACTCATCTTTCAGCAGTTTGGTAACCAATCGCTGAATGAGTGCTTTCACTATGATTCCTCACAGGCGGAGTGCATTTGGAATCACTCCGCCTGTGACAGGAG